>NC_056730.1:721582710-721592710 GCF_019279795.1 Protopterus annectens | reverse complement strand
TTATCCAATAAGTAAAAGGACATGGCACCCTGTTCCATCCCTACAATAGGCAAATAAATGCTTACAGTGGTCCTTTGCTATGTTCCGCAATGGATATCAGCAACAACTGTAGAGTCTGCAAAGGGAATACCATGCCTTATACACATGCTCTGTATGGACAGATGCCACTAACTCCACCGAATACCTGTATTATGCTTTCAATGTTGGTGCAGGCATGACCTCAGTTCCATAGCCAGGTCTCATCACATGAGGTCAGGAATGCCACATCAGATGATAATCTGTCCACACAACATGACCGAGAGATTCCAAGTACACTTCCACACGTCACAGAACATGCATTTGGGACATGTGCACAACCCAGACACTGTCCATGTTATGGAATATAGATCACATACATGGCAAGCATTGCACAGCACTGGCCACCCACAATAGTAACCCAGATGAGTGAATGGTGAATGCAATACCCACCTGTATGGGCCAATCCAGGGACTACACCCCTGAGCCACACTGGAGACCATTGTCATGTGGCCTGATGCCAAGGTATTCCCTTTGCCTAGCCTTGTACAGCCTTCTGGCACAGTCAACTACTACACACCTGTGAAGCAATTAACCCATGCATGTCAGTACTGGTAAGTGTGTGTGTGTGTGTGTGTGTGTGTGTGTGTGTGTGTGTGTGTGCGTGTGCGTGTTTGTATGTGTGTGTGTGTAGATTAATGATTTTAAAGCCATTCATACTCACTACACCTCCCATAGCCCTACTGGAGCATGCCTGTTGATGTCAGTCACCTTGAATTAACCCTTTGGCCATACGTCAGCCTGATAACCTCTGTGGTGCATGTGATAACTGTGTAATACTGTAGTGTAGCAAACTAGTGAGGTAGGAATTCTACTCCTGACCCTACCAACTGTGATAATGTGTGTGATTCCCTGAGAGAGTGTGGTTGTGTCTTCCTTGATACCTGCTTTTGTGGACAGTCACATGTACTACACTTCCCTTATCCCTCCTTTATCACTGTTGCTGATGTCACTCACCTTCAAAGATACCTTTGGACAACTCTCCAGCATGTAAGCTCTGTGGCAAATGCAGTAACTGCATAACAATTTAATATCAATACATAGCCAGAGAGGGGTTTGAAACTCAGTACTGGTAAGTGTGTGTTATCAGTGTCCTGTGTTGGGGTGATTGTGTAATAACAGGGGTCCATTGCAGTGTGGGTTTTGCCACATCAGTATATTGAGGAGCTACATGTCCCATTGTCAACATTACAAGGCCAGCATTTTGCAAACATTGTAGAGACTGTTGTCGACAATCCTCAGCCATAAATGTGTACAGCCATGTGCAATTACCATGTGACAGTATGGATTAGTATACAATATAGGCAACAGTCATTATGCCCAGATACCACTCTCCACCCATGGATCATACACAAACATGCTTGGCCTTACTCTCCTACTCCCTTCCTTTCTTACTTTGTCTCTGTCTGTCTCTCGCACTCCCTCTCTGGTGGATGTGGAAAAGTACACCTGCTTTGCTTAGGCAGTAGCTTGAGTTTTGTAATTGATGCTCATGATCAGCTGATGGCCTGTGCACGAATTGCAGTCCCCCACTAGCTAATTGCATGTGGAACAGCTGTGGTATCATTCCTATAGCCAATTGCATGGAAACACACTCCTATAATTAAGCACTTCATGTGAGTGCTGGCCCTTTTCCTTGACTGTGAGCAGGACTTCATGTGGGTGTTTGACAAACAGCATCACAGAGGGTAGTTTGATATGCCTCTTACAACATACACTGTGGAGACAGGCCAACAAACAGGAGGGGGATGTTCCAGACATGAGGACAGAATGTAAGTATTGCTCTTCTACATTTGAAGTAATGTTGGTTTAACAGGGTTTGTGTGGATATGGCTGTTCTACATGATTTAAAATCTGTCATGACAGTGCTATGTGGAGTCTGCATGTCCTCCCTGCAGTTGGATGGGCATTCGAAAGACATGCGTAAATGGGCGTGCCTTCATTGAAGGTTGGACGTCGAGCTGGCACCTCGGTGTTCATGAAAATCTACTGCCAATCATTAGCGTACCGGAGTTCCGCTGTAGCGACCCCTAACCGGGAAAAGCTAAAAGACAAACAACAACAACATGACAGTGCTATGTGGTTGAGGAAACTCTCACCTGTAGGGCTATCTGCAGACTGGCCAGTGTTTGGAGTCTTACATGTGTTGTGTTACTCACACATTTCCTATTTTTAGAAATGCAGTACCATACTCTGAGGATTGCTATAGTGGTATGTTGCATAACATTTGGGCAGAATCTCTAAAGTTTACAGAACTAATCTGGAGCAGTAGATAATTATGAGAAGGTGCCTTACAATAGTGCCATCCTGTCACCTGCTCTGCTTCCAGATTGGGTTTCTAGCTTGAAGTGCATTCTCTGATTAGTAAACATGTGTAAATGGCTCCAAGCTGCAGCCTCACATCTATCCTGACCTTACATATTCTTAAAAGAGGCAACAGAAGTGGTAGTGGTTCTAGTGTAATAAGTTTTGGCAGAACCCTATAGTATTTTAATTCAATGTCTTAACAATTCAGTCTGAGTTTGTTTGGTCACAGATCAGCCTTGTCTTGTAAAAAGACAAATAATCTGAACATTTTTTATAGTTTTTGTTTTCTCTACAGGATACTTGAGGTGAGTACATCCAGAGTATATAGTATTTTGTCTTATTTGCTTTCAATTTTAAAGAGGTTACACTAGTAGCAGAACACAATTAATCAGTGAAACAAAATATATGATGTTGAGTGTGATGAACAGGGTCTACAGGCTTTAATATCTGCACCTTATATGCCAATAGTTGAACTCACAATGGAATCAAAATTCTAGGATTTGACTCTCACTATTGGTGCCTATTAAAACAGAAATTACAGTTGACCTCCAGGGTATATGGTAAATGTGCATTTCTGCTACAGCCTGGTAAGCTCCACCCCCCCCCACCACACACACACACACACACACACACACACACACACACACACACACACACACACACACACACACACACACACACACATTTCTCACAACGGGCAGTAAATGGTGACTTTCCAAAACATTGTCCTTCCTTCCTAGTCTTCAAGATGCCAGGTATTCAAAACTAACAAAACAGCAAAACAAAAGCACACCTTAATGTTTACCTTTAAAATACACCAGTCTTTAAATATTTCATTGGTAGCAATGAGCAATTGTCATAGTAAGGAAAGACACTGCACAGTTTGGAACACTGATAAAATGCATAAACCCTTAAGCTAATAAATAGAGCATCAACCACATAAATTTATATCAGACTAATAACATTCTTTACTTAAAATAAATAAGTTTAAGCATTTTATTTTCAAGTAAATATGCATACAGTAAAAGGCATACACAAAAGCTGAAAAAAAAACATTTAAATAGCAGAATACTATCAGAAAAAAAAGTCCAGCATCTAGACTAGAAACCACGTTTCCTGCTAAACAATTATTGTGCCCTCACTTCTTCTAGCTGTTAAATCCAAATGGAATTTCTGAGTCCTTACTGGCAGCATGACTCTAGCAAGTAAAGCAAAATTCCTGTAGATCCTCTACTTCTAGACAAAGTTATTCCACAAGAAAAGAAAAAAAAAAACAGTTTCAGGAAGGAAACTTTAAATGATTAGTCGGTTCCCTGGCAGGCCGCAGCAATACTTGTTTCATTTTATTAAAACCCTAGGAATGCTAAACCTTTTAGAAATTATTTAGCTGTTTCTTCTACAGAAATAGAAGGAAGCACCGATACACAATCAGAAAACAAACCATTGAAAGGCACATTTTGACTACTGAATAAAACAAGACCGTCACTTACATGTCCATTCGTGGTCCGTCTATCCACTGCACTGTTGAGATGTCTTCAAAAATTCAAATTCCACGTGTGTAAGGTAAAGATGTAAGCAATCAGTCGCACAGACGCAGGAGACTGTTTTTGTCTTCTGCATCTGTGTGCAACTGAACGTAAAGGGTGTTCTTAAAGAAGAACATCCTTAAAAAAAAAGTACTACTTTAATTAAAAGAAAATTAAATGTCTCGGTATTTTTTCCGGACAATATGCTGTCCGGTCCGTTTTCCGGACAGCTTCCCTTAATTCTGGACAGTCCGGAAAAATTCCAGATGTTTGGCAACCCTAGGGAAGGTATAACCAGAAAAAGCAGGTAGAGATCTGGCCCGCCCCCCTCAGAAGACTGCAAAGAAAAGCAATCAGTATAAGAAGTGGAAGCCTTGGAGCTGTAATGTAAGTGTAAGCAAGGAAGAGGCAGAAGCAGGAAATTAGGAGTGCAAGCAGTTAGTTGCAAAAACACTACTTTATGGCCTTGATGTGCAACTAATACAAAGGAAGCTAAATCTATCTGGGGGACAAAATACACCAACTAAATGGTACTTGCCTTACTTTACAAGTATTCAGTGTGGAGGCAGATCTATTTGGGACAAGATACAGCAAGTATATTGTTAAGTTATGCCACCCAGTGGCAAGAGACAAAGCTATAGTTGCCTGGGGGGGGCCCTTGCAGGTGTGCATGCCGGCCAAAACAATGTTTAAAAAATAACTAGTAAAAGTAACAAATGTGCTGTAAAAAGGAAATGTAAATAACCACTTACAATGTTTAAAATATAACTGTTAAGGACCACATCTGGTAATAACAAGAACTGTAAATATCCAGTCACTTATGCAGACTTGTCTTGTAAGTATCCTTATTAAAAAGTGTCATTCTTGGCTTGCAATAACTGTAGGGAGAAACCAGACCGTAGCAGTGGTTTTATCTGGCAATGTTGCAGTTGCTGTGGGGGGAGAGAGGAACCCAAGCTGCGATGATGCAGGTAGACCAAGTGCTATGCAGACTTGTCTGGTAGGTATCCTTATTAAAAAGTGTTATTCTTGGCTTGCAATAACTGTAGGAAGAAACCGGATCATAGCAGTAGTTTTATCTGGCAATGTTGCAGTTGCTGGGGGGGGGGGGGGGGGACCTGAGCTGCGATGATTCATAGGTTCATAGGTTCATAGGTTGGTACTAGGCTATCAGCCCTAGGGTCTATACAAGCCTAGCCATAACAATTCTCTGGCTATTTCTTCCCACACTATTTATTTCCCTGGACCCCTGTCTAGCAGGGCAACTGACATGATCCCCGGGGTGAATTTCTTTTCTCCCATCCAATCGTCAAGGTTCATTTTGAAGAGGGCCAAAGAGGTACTCTGCTTGACATGTATGGGCAATCTATTCCAGAGTCTGGGGAGTCTCTGGGTCAGGAACCTATCCTTCCAGCATGTCTTGTTTATTGTGATGACAAGGTTTAGATCCCTGGAGCATGTGGCTCTGAGGGATTGGGATTTCTTTAAGTGTAGCTTGTCCAACAGCTTTGGGTTTGACATGGCCTTGTATGTCAAGCAGAGATCGCCTCTGAGTAGACAATATGCGACAGAGTATAGCTGGAGTTTTTTAAGGTGGTCAGCGTAGGGCATCTGCTTAAGGCTTGTGATTCTTTTAGTGAGGTATTTCTGCAGCCTTTCCAGTTGTTGCAGATGTCTTGAGAGGTACATACCAAACGGGGCATTGTATCCTTCTATAATAGGTCTAATGAGGGATGAGTACAGTGGGACAATGACCTCCTTTTTTCTGGATGAAAAGCCCTTAGTGATGAGGTGTGCCACATAGAAGGATTTCCTGACTGTTGTGACGATGTGGTTATCGAAGGTGAGACCACTGTCCACCTGTGTCCCTAAGTCTCTTATCACACTTTCGGTGTTTAGTGTACTGCTACCTATATGGTAATTCATGGGTACATGTTTTTCGCAAAGGGGATAACTATACATTTCTTGGCATTGAGCTTGAGCCCATGGCTCTGGCACCAAGCATCTGTTTCTGTAAGGCCCTTTTGTAGAGTATCCACATCATTTGGGGATTCAATAATGGCTCCCAGTTTGCAGTCATCTGCAAACTTTGTTAGCCAGAATCCCTTAGTGTTAGCCTGTACTTCAGAGAAGTAGATGTCAAACAAGAGCGGTCCCAGGACTGAACCCTGAGGTACTCCACTTGTCACTTGTCTGGAGCTGGATTTGTAGTTGGCTACTTTTACAGTGTGGGTACTAGCAGTGAACCATTTAGCAACCCATTGGGTTACCTAGGGATTAATGTCCAGCTTAGTAAGTTTATCTATGATTCAAGAGTGGGGGATGGTGTCAAAGGCCTTGGCAAGGTCTAGATAGGCTGTGTGGACCACCTTACCCTTGTCCATAGCTCTGGAGACTGATTCAAAGAAGTCAATCAGGTTCAGGAGACAAGATCGGCCCTTCACGAACCCAAACTGGGTGGGGTCCAGTGTTTGAAGGTTGCCAATGTCTTTGTTTATAAGTTCCACGATAATACGCTCCATGGTCTTGCAGATAAGGCTCATCAGACTGATGGGACAGTAGTTTCTGGGATCCGAGGTGGATCCCCCCTTGTGGAGTGGGATAACTGTAGCTCTGCGCCACTCAGTGGGCATGAAACCTGAGGTGAGGCTATGATTAAACATGACACTTAGGTGAGGTGCCAGTTCATATTCTAGATCATGTAGTACACAGCCCGGGATGTCATCTGGTCCCATGGATGCTGTATTCTTAGCTTTGAAGAGTGCGTTTTTTACCTGTGTGGCCGTTATTACCGGAATTTGGCAATCTTCCAATATTGAGATGGGCCATTTAAGGGGTGAGAGGGGGTGAAGTTGGCACTGAATCGATCTGCCAGGATATTGGCAATATCCTTGGGATCAGTATATTTAATGCCATTCTGTTTTAGCTCAGAGCAGATCTGAGCATTGCCATTTAGATTCTTGACATAGTTATAAAATGCCTTGTGGTTGTCTTTGGAATCTTTGGAAATTTTATTTTCATAACTAGCTTTGAAGGATTTTATGAGGGATGTCAGTTTCTTACTGAGGCTGGTAAGGGAGTTTTTTTGCATCCTGGGATTTTCTTCTTTTCTGAAACAGTTTATTCCTTTTGTTGTAAAGTTTGTTTTTGGCAGGGGACCACCAGATTGGTTTCCTTTTTTTGGATGAGAGCATCTTGGTTCTATTTGGGATGGCATGATTCATGCATGAGTGGATGTGCTTGTACAGTGCATTAGTGTAGGACTCAGCAGTTGAACTTTCAGTTCCCGTCTGCATGGGTGTCATGAAGTTTGTCACTTCTGTCTTGAGTAGCATGAAGTTGGCTTTGGAGAAGTTTTTTATGGTGGCTTCCTTATTGGGGGGTGGGGGTGGGATGTGGATGTTAAGGGTGATTAGCTTATGGTCAGACTTGACTAATGAGGGGGTAACCATAGGTGTGGAGCATCGATTTCCCATGTTGGTAATGACCAGGTCTAGGATATTGGAGCCCCTGGTGGGACTATGGATTAGTTGATCCAGGGCGTTGGAATTTATGAATTCCAAGAACCGTTGGGCAAAGGTGTTGGTACATGAGTAGTTTTCCCAGTTAATGGCAGGGTAGTTAAAATCACCCAGTATTAGGGTGTTTGGTTCTATCTTAATATTTTCCAGTATGTTTAAAAAGGTGTAGTGAGAATCTTGGCATATGTTGGGGGATCTGCAGCAAGCTACAATTTGGATTGCAGTCTTACCTAGTGTTAGTTGCACCTGGAGAATTTCAGACGCATTGTGTTGGGCAACTAGCCTGGTGGTGTGAATATCCTTGGTGAATATGGACACTCCTCCACCTTTAGTGTTTTGGTCCTGGTTTGGTGGCCGAAAAGTGTGGTCAGAGTTGTAGCCTGGTATTGCAGGGGTGCTCTCTGGAGCCTTGAACCAGGTCTCAGTTACTGCACAGATATCGATGTTCTTCATTTTTAGGAGTGCCTCGAGAGAGTGCATTTTGAGGGTTAGACTTCTAGCACTGAGTAACATTACCTTCAGATTTTGCATGCTTGTACCTGTTACGGTGGTGGTTTTGTCCTTTGAACTTTGCGTAAAAAAGGCACTATAGGGGTGGCAAGAGCCTTAGCCAGTAACCTGAATCCCAGGGGCGACAGGTGCAGACCATCTCTGGCAAAGCATCGTGGTCTGTCGATCATGTTGTCCCAGGCAGACAGATACTGGATCCTCTTTGAATGACACCAGAAGCTTAGCCAATTGTTGAAGTCAATCATTTTGTCCTTATACTGTGGTATCATTCTGGGCAAAGGCAGGATGCTACTCAGTGCTAGTGTCATACCTGCCTGGGCTACATGATCCGAGAGCCCTTCCATGTCTCTTTTCATGTAGTCCAGGGAGGTATGTCTCAAGTCATTCACTCCAACATGGACAATGACAGAGTCAGAGTACTTGTTGTGGAGTCACTTGAGTGCATGTGTTATGTGGTGGATCCTGGCACCCGACAAGCAGCTGACTGTAATTTTCTCCTTGTTCAACCTGGTGAGTGGGACATCAGTGTGCTGGACTATAGAGTCACCTATGACTAAAGTGTTAGATACGTTGTCTTGACTTAGGGGCTGTTGCTGGGTGGCACACTGGTGTTGTGAAATATGTGACACTTTGGTTGTGATTGGTGTTTGTTTGCGTTTCAACTTCAGAGGTCCTTGTTGCTTGGGCAGGTTATAGTTAAGGGCCTCTGCATATGTGGATTTAATGTTGCTATATGTGGGTTTAGAAGGGCTATGTGTTGCTTGAGGTGTAGTGTGGGTGTTAACCTTCTCCTCTTGACTGTCTAGCACAATCCTGGGTGGAGAGAGCTTTGCTTCCATTGTGGCTATGTAAGTGCATCTCTCACAGGTTGTAGTGTTGGGTGGTAGGAGGAGAGGGTTGTCTGTGTACATGAGGCAATTGCTGCACTGCCCCAGTATGCCCAGATTCACCAGGTGGACAGGAGAAATCACCGTGACATGACCCTTGGACATGCCTGGTTTGGTGCTTTTTTTTTTGTAAAGTACAGGAGCTGTTTTCCCTTACCTTAGCAAGGCACTTTGCAATTATAGGCTGTTTAGTGCCTACTATTAATGTCTCCTTATTAACAAGGAGAGGTGAGTGCTTGTATCAGTTTAAGGCTTCCTAGTGCTTTCCAGCAGGTATTAGAGCAAGTGCTAGTCACAGGGACGCTTAAAGGTAAGATGAAAAAAAAATGCACACTGCAGTGTGCACTAGAGAAGTTAGATGTGAAAGTAGGTAACTTAAATTTTACCTGTTTAAAAAGTTAAGGTTTAGTGGAGAGTTGCTATTTTTAAAACAGCAAGATGGATTGAAAGGGGTGGTCACTTTTGTATTCTGGTACTATGGAATACAATAGGATGGCCAATAAATTTAAATAATTGAAGGGGAGGGATTTCAAAAATTATGATTTTGTGATTACTCACACAAGCCAGTGAAAGTAGAGAGGAAATGAGATATATGGTCAGATTAACATAAGAGGCAGGCAACTAGAAAGACAGTGGTATTTAACAAGACAACTGTAAATGAGTGGGAGGGCAGGAAAAAATTTCTGTCTGACTCAGAAGAGACAGAGCTGTGGTCTCTTTTAAAGTTTTAATATGCTGTTAAAACAGAATGCAAGTAAAACACAAGGTAAAGAAAACAAACCACAGTATTCAAAATATAAAAAGGCAATAAAGTAATACAAATTACAAAAAATAAAAGCAAACTAACCTTTCCTTCACAGCAAAGTGTAGCAGAGTCTGGATGAGCCTTTCTGGTAAAGCTCTGAAATGTTTTATCCCTTAAATAGAAGGTATAGTTCCTAGCTCCACCCCTTCAGTTCACAAATAATTAACCTTAAGTGACCTCTTCTATCTTATGATCAAGGATGCAGGTAGACCAAGTGTGTTGCAGGTGTGCACACTGAAACGGGTCTGGGGAAGCTTCCTCACCACAAGCAGGCCAAAAGATAACTTTCAAAATCAAATTTATTTACTGACATCATACTTGATAACAAGCCAGTGAGATATCAGACTGCTAGACATGTTATGTATAGTA
>NC_056730.1:721420210-721577710 GCF_019279795.1 Protopterus annectens | reverse complement strand
TCACACTATGTATTCATAAACAACCAGTACATCCCCCATTACCATACTACACAAGGCCTGGTAATGTTCTTCACTTAACAAGTAACCTGGGACACACCTCATCCTAAAAGCTGTGTGGTGTGTGCAATTAAGGCCACACACATTAGTAGCAATAAGTAGCTAGGTAACATAGGTAGGGGGTTTTACTCTTAGTGTTGTCAAGTAAGAGTGTGTGTGTATGTGAAGGGATCTACTTCAGTTTGCAGAAAATACATGTCCCAGGAGGTCATCTGTCTGAGAAATTACTGGCAAATGCTACCATTTCACAGGTATCATCTTGTGGAATTTCATTCCATCAAAACTAGTAGTAGATGTTTAAATGCCCTCTTCCCCACTGTATATCTGTACAGCGATACTGGGGTTGGTATATATAGCTGGGTGTAGATCTTGTGGACACATGCACCATCATTGCGGTTATTGTTGAGTGTATCCCCTCACTTAGTCGGCTCTAATTCTGTACAATTTATGTTAACAGGTTAAGTATTGTCAATCACACTATCTGTGGTTCTACACAACCCCACTCTCTCCAAAAGGTAGGGCTGTGCCACCCACACCACCACACCTATGTTTACCAAGTTGAGGATTGCACTACATTGGGGAAGGGGACATATACCCTGCCAGTACCATCATCAATGACATTAAACTAGCAGACTGATTATTTCCCAATGTGATGTTGTGCCTATTCTGTCTTGGTGGAATTACATAGGCTAAAATGGGTTCCCCCAAATGTCCATACAGCCATGTGTACAGTATTCTCTGTGTATTGCATCAACACCAAAGCTTTTGTGTGTGTGTGTGTGTGTGTGTGTGTGTGTGTGTGTGTTATACAAAAACATGTGGTGTGTACCACCCAGTACACTTATCATTGTCCACTGTAGAAGGGCTGCTGACATCAGCCACCATGCACTCACCTGTGTACACCCCTCAGCCTATCAGGCATGTGGCACATGCAATAAGTGTTATACAGACCTGTGATTTGTCTTCAGGATATGGCACAGTCAATGTGTCACCACAGTGCCATACCCCTTGTAGGAAACAACAGCAGACCGACATCCTGTTGAAACATAGACACCTACAAAATGGAATAGATTATGGAGAACACAATCACCCAGTGTTAATAACAGCTATAATGCATCATGGCTGGACAGCTACACATCCTGACATGTAAGCATTAAACTTTAGTGCTGAAAACATGTTACACAGCCTTACATTGATACACTGCAGTACAGTCACCCTGTGGATCTGAACAATATTAGCCTGTCCCTGCAACGATGTTATGGATGACAGGATTGCGGCATGGGTATCATCATATGCACAGAGTGTGTTGTGGGTTTGTCAGAGACCTAGGCTGAGATATTTGTTTGACATTGTGTGTGTGTTAGGGGGTTTCATTAATTGGGCTGTGCAGATGTGGTGTGTGTAGGTATGGGGTTGCCTTTGTTGTGCTGGTGATGTGTGTGTGTCTATGCATGCACACAGTTCTGCCACGTGGCTGCCCTATACAGGGGTTTGTTGGACAGCTGCATACCATATCTGGCAGGGTGTGCAGTTCACTGTCTCCAGCCATGGACAAGAGAACTGTGCCTGCCAGTGGTTCCATTGGCACGACCAGGTACAAGCCAAGATATGGTACTCTCCCCTGTTGATGCTGTTCATTTCTTGATGATGACATATGTCTGCTGGATCTGGGTCCCTCTTGGGACTGGTCAGGGCCATGTGCATGTGGCCTGCTATGTTGTGGTGTGGACAGTGCCCCCACCCTGCAGTGCTGGTGCTGGTACTGCCACTATGGGAGCAGCTCTGACTTGTTGCACATCCACGTCTACCTCCACCTGTTGGTGTTGCTGGCCTACATCCATGTGGCCATCGCACTACTCCCACCATATGCTCAAGCACAAACATTCCACGGTCGAGGATTCCTACCATCTCACCCAATTGTCTCTCCAGGACCTCTGCAAAATAACGGTGGGCATCTGCAAGATCACGGATGTTGTCAATAACAGCAGAATTAGTAGCCCTCTGGAGCCTCAGACCCTGTCTGTTATAATGTTCCATACATGCCTGCACCTCCATGATGGCCTGAAACATGCATCTGGTGACATCAGCTGTGGCAGTTCTGCCAGGGGCATGATGACCACCAGCCCTCCTACGTGCACCTCTGTACATCTGCCTGTGTGGTACCTCGCTGGGCATTCGGCTATGGCTGTTGTGTCCAGACACACTTGCCATAGTCACCACACTGTCCCATGCCACCACCCGCCAACTGTCCCTCATCTATGGTCACTGGTGATGGGGTATGCATAGGCAATGTGACTGTGTGGGAGGATGAGGTGGATAATAGTGGGATGTCAAATGATGGCACAGCTTCACCCCCTGTCAACTCTGTCTGTGCCTCACCACACTTATCATCATTGTCAGAGTCTGTATGGACACTAACATCAGTTTGCCTGCAGGAGGGACCCTGACCCACCTCACCACCTGTGAGGGGAAAACAAGAAATGCACTGTAAGACCTGTACATCATTGCTTAACTGTACATACACACACACACACACACACACACACACACACACACACACACACACACACACACACACTTACAGGTGAGGTTGCACAAAGATATTACACACAGACCTCTCATTACCATCTGTCAACATTCATGACATATGGCACTCAACAGCATGCACTGCAGCTATAGTCAATCCCTGTTACCAGCATTATACATCTCTGTGATGCATGAGTTGTGTTAGTAGGTGATGCCCTTTCCCCTGGAACACACTGCACCCATGTAAACAGTATTGCTGTGCACCTGTTCAGCACCCTGGTATGTACTGTGCACCATACCTCACAGGTGTACATGTAATTGCTGAATGTGCATATGTGTCAGGTTTGATCTGCTGCTCATGGCCCCTATGTGTTTGTCTGACACATACCTGGGATGATATGTGGACAGATATCAATAGTGAATTCCTGATATCTGATTTGCAGATCTCATCATCAGCGGTGCATGTATGACCAATAAAATATAATTACACTGACAAACTTCAAACCTTACTGTGGCTATGAGGAGTGTACACACCCTTATTGACATGGCACCTTCTTCCCTGCTGTGCCATGGGGCCACAATACTGCATATGTTTACATTACATGAACCTGATACCTGTGCAATCAAATGCTGTATCAAACAAAAGTGTTAGTCATGCAGATGTTGACTGAGATGCATACAATATGTGGGTGCAAAGTGTGCACACCCTTAACATGATGGTTTGTTACACCAACTGTTTAGTGTACTACAGCAGTCACTATTCCTGGAAGGGATATCATAGCACGGCCCATCTGCACTTGCCATAAATTGTCACTCTGCACTACAAATGTCCCCCAACTCTGCAAGATTGCAAGATCAACTCATGTGCACAGCCCTTGGAGGTCACAGAGTGCCTTTACTATTGCTGTGGAGTCAGGGTTATGTCTGCTACAATTTATGACCTTGACTGTGTGCAGATACAGCCATTCTTAGCGAGCTTTGGATGTCTGCTTCAGTTCACTTTTGTGTTTCAGGATCACACCCCTCCCCATCCTCAGCCTTTTTGCAGATGGATGACAATTATGGTCTACACCATCGTCATTTTGCAGTGTCCCAGATTCAGAATACCATGTGTACTGGCCAAGCCCCTGCTAATGAATGGCAAACATACAGGTGTACACTGGCACCAGCAAGGTACAGATGAGGATGGTGGGCCTGAGGTGGAGTAAGATGTTGCTTGTGCAGCACATGTATCTTAATTGATACTGTCTGTAGGTTTTGAACTTGGTCTTGGTAAAACATTACACATTGTAACACATGCCTTTGGGTGACTTTTGATGTTATGCATATGCTACCTGTAGAGAGCCCTGGCTGATGTTTCTTGTGGAACAACAGTCCCATCTGATTACTCTTAACCATTGGCCACACTTATACAGAGTCCAGGCATTTGTTGACACAGGTACTGCAAAGCTAGTACTTGCTAGACATTCCTGCAACTCCCTCAGTGTTGCATCATGTTTCTAGGCAGCCTCCATGATCAGTTTGCAACATGTGTCGTCATCTGTCTTGGGTGGCCATCTGTTTATTTTCTAGACTAATGTTGTCCCATACTTCCTCGTCACATACATGACTGCACTGTTTGCCATGGTATATGCAATGGTGAGGTAAGGCTACATGTCCCACTCCTACATGCTACCTGTTGGGTATGGGATCCATTCCATGGCTTGTAAGATGTGTGCAAGCCACTGCTGCCTCTATTGCAGGTGAGTGGGCAAATGTGATGGACATACGTCTTGGACAGCAGACCATTTCTTGGTGTGACATTGAAGACCTGTAGTTGCTGGAAGGTGCATACTCATGAAGAGTGAATGCTGTCAGTACCTCAAAAGCTGGTTCCACAATGTTATTTGGAGTGTGTGTGCACATATGCTATCAGTGTTTGTTAAGGTATGTATTCCCCATATTTGCTGTCCTAACATAGGATTCCATATTACACATTTATTGCTCATGTTAGGACCACATTACGGATAGTAAGGGTTGTGGAATGTGGTATTGTGATATGCTGGTGTGTAGATCTGTAGCATTTGCCATTGTAATAGTGGTATGTACACTGTTGTAGCACTGTATAAGGGTGATGTTTCAGACATGTTCCTACTGTAGGCTATTTGTCCCACCATTATGTTCATCTCTGTGCACACATCTTGCAATGACAAGTTGTTAGTTATATTGCAGGACTCTTACATGCATAATGCAATTAACAGCAACAATAAGTGAACATATCCAGCATGCATTATGGGTAGGTGTGTTAAATGTGTGCATGGCAAATATTATGGCCATAACATGGCCGGTATATTAGCAAACCTGAACAAACACCATACTCACCAGCTACAGGCTGCTGCCCCAGAGGTATACCAGAGGGACCTACATAGTTGTGTTTGAGATGTGATGTCAGTAGCCACACCTGTGGCACTGGTACAGGGTGGGAGCAGCATTTCAGTACATCAACAGTAGAACCCCACAATACTGCAGATTATGCACATCTGTTCATTACTACAATGCAGCAACAGACTATTTATATTTTATCTCATATATGCATGATTAAACTCTACAGATGCAGATGGATAGGATACAGTTGTCTACTGATGTGTCCTGTGGCCTTACCTGCACGCTCCTCGTCCATTGTGTGGGTAGCACCCACCTTCACAATGCTATCAGCTGGGTCTTGTCTTTGCTGGTGGGCAGGTGCCCCTAGGCTAATGAGGAGCTCCTCAGCATGTGCCAGGGGGGCTGGATGGCATGACTCCCCCATGGCTAGCTGGTACCTCCTAATGCCCGCAGCACGCCGATGGGCATGGTGGATGAGGTCAGTGCACCGATGTTGGACCTGCTCATAACTGTTGTTATGCAGACTGACATTGTCTACCCTGTGGACAAGCTCGTTCCACAGGGTGGTCCTCTCCTGCAGATCATTGGCTGTACAGCCAAAGAGGGTGTGGTGGTGCTGCCCCAGGTAGTTGATTATGATATAATTTTCCTGGGGGGGAACAAACTGGCAAATGCTCTCTAGACATAGTGCCTGAAAGACATAATAAGGAAAAAAGGTCTGAGGACCTCATTCTGCATGGATATAATAGTTGTTAATTGACATCTCTGTCTCCCTCCATCATATCTGCAACAATAATCTGAACACACAACTCAACAGGCATGTTTACAGCAAACCTACTGTTGGGACATATATCGTATTGTATGGCAAATAGTGCAATGTGTTTCTAGTCTTGTTCCATGTTGAAACACTATCACTGGTGGCCTGTTGCTAACACTGTCACCTGCATGCCATTGTAAGGGCCTCTATGGTTCCATATATGCATGTGTTCTGTTTGCTATGTGACTGCTCCAAATCTGGTGTTTTGTGTTAATGCCAATATCTGTACATGCTGTTAGAAGTAATCCTGGATTGTGTGGACTGTTACTACCCACATATGTTCTATAATGGTGAGACAATAACATGTTTGGGAAGCCTGTTCCCAACAGAACCACCTCTCCCACCTCATCTGCCCATGTTACCAGGCCACAGCACATCTGGGACCCACCCCAGGACCTCATCATCTGCTGGTCCTGCACTACCTTCAGGTTGAACCACCACAGGGGATGGTGTTCACCCCCCCCCCCCTGGGAGCACACACAAACAGGATCGTGTCACCTGAAGTCAGGTCCAGGGTCTGGAGCATAGGGGGCTCCACACAGACTTGGGGGATGTGCTACACCACCTTGAGGCCCTTGGTACACAATTACAGGGTCCGCATGCTGCTCCTGCTGAGCCCCCAGCTCAAGCAACTTCAGAGCCGTGAAGGAGCATTTATGACTGCCCATGAGTGGGGACCTTGGTCCCACTGTTTCCATTTGGGGGCTCATGGGCTTCCACTTTCAAAACACCACTCTCCATCCAAGATGTTTAACCACCACATGTGTCATATACTGCCCCTATATGCTGTCTTATCTGCCTTTCAACCCAACCTACCAGCCCAAATATACCTACGATCTTTCGCGAGCTTACCAATCTCACCTTCACAAACAATGGCAATGTGTTCCCTACATGGATTTCACACCAGACATAACTGTCCATTTTGCACCCACTTGCTACTGTATATATATGTGTGTATAGATATCTGTGATGTTTTCTCAAACATATTGTGCAGCACTGTTATTCAACAGTAGGGGAAATGTGTGTGTGTGTGTGTGTGTGTGTGTGTGTGTGTGTGTGTGTGTGTGTGTGTGTGTGTGTGTATATATATATATATATATATATATATATATATAGATATATATTATTTTATTTATATATATATATATATATATATATATATATATATATATATATATATTTGTATATATGTATGTATATAGCTATATATATATATATATATATATATATATATATATATATATATATATATATATATATATATATATATACACATGTATATATTATATTTATTTTTATTTATTTGACATTTGTTAACCGGGTTGGTCCAGCTGGGCAGGAGCCCATTTTCAGTGGAGATCCAAGGAGAAAAGCTCCAATTACAAAAACAATTATGATAACATAGATAACAAAACATAGAAAGTACCATAACCAATTATAACTCCATAACATATTAATACAAATTATGACTCAAACATATTCAAATTACAGCAAGAGGGTTTTCTCAAAGAAATGAGTATATGAACCCCTAATGTTTTTTTTTTTTTTTATATACAAAAACAAGTTATATACAAGTGATCAAATAAGAGATATACAAGTGAATCAGAATTCATTGTATAGGCTTTCTAGGAAGGTATAGGTGCTTTCAGGAGTTCAGAGGAAAGGAGCACCATTTGTATAAAGGGGACATATCAGGTAGGTTCTAAGCAGAGACATGATTTAGTGTTGAGAAGATAATGTTTGAGTTCCTTTTTAACGTGTGCAGGGTGTATGATGGAGCGGATGTTCAGAGGAAGTTTGTTCCAAGTGGGGGCTATAGAGCAGTTATATTGCAGTTTTCCTGTGTTCTTCTTTGGATGGTCTACATTCAGAAGTCATTAGTTAGAGGCGTGGAGGGTTCTAGAAGGGGTATAGGTAGATACAAGAGTAGTGAGAGGATGAAGGCCTGTATAGAATGGAGTGAATAACTTGAAATTGAGAAAGTAGCAGTAGTTGAGGGAATTCAAACCATTGTAATGAGTTCAGGGCAAGGCAGTGATGGGAGTTGTAGGGGGAGTTAGTAATGAATCTTGCAATTTTATGGTAAGTTTGTTGCAGTTTGTTCATGGTAGTAGCTTGTATATTGGTTAGTATTGGGGCTGCGTAGAGAAGTGTGGGCGGGAGGAAGGACTGAGCTAGGGAGAGTCTAGCATTTGGAGTAAGAAATCTTTTGTTACGATAGAGCAAACCAAGTTTCTGGTGTTTTTTTTTTATTCCTTCCACTAATTGTAAGTTAAATTTGAGCTCATCATCTATAATGACTCCTAACAGTTTAGTGTGTGGTTCAGGTTTTATGATTGTGTTGTTAGAGGATGTTATGGTAAATGTAGATTTGTGATGGGAAAAAGAGTGGGGGAGAAAGAGCAGGAGCTTGGTCTTTTTAGGGTTAAGGATAAGCAGATTGTCAGATAGCCATTTCTCTTTGGATAGAAAGGAGTTTTGAGTAAGGGTGAGAAGGTCTGTGATACTATTGGAGATTGAGATGAGTGTAGAGTCATCTGCATATTGTATAAGAGAAGATTGTCTGTAAGAGGTGAATAGTTCATTTGTAAAGATATTAAATAAGAGGGGACCCAAGATAGAGCCTTGAGGAACACCTGGTGGAACAGATATAAAGGGAAAGCAGGAGGAGAGCCATTTGACAGATTGCTGCCTACCTGAGAGATAGCTGGAGAACCAAGCAAGGGGTGAAGAAGACAGGTTAGATAATTTAGAAAGCAGTATAGGGTGAGAGACTGTGTCAAAGGCTTTGGAAAGGTCAAGGAAGAGGCAGGATATTAGCTGATTGTTATCAAGGGCATTGGCTATGGTATGAGTGAAAGAGAGGAGGGTGGTGGATGTGCTATGGTGGGGACGGAAACCATGCTGAGTGGGAGTGAGAAGGTTGTTTTGGAGGAGATCTTTGAAAAGTTGTGAATGTATGCATTTTTCGAGCAACTTGGAGATGGGAGAAAGAATAACAATGGGACGATAGTCAGATGGATCAGTGAAGTTGCCACCTTTATGCAGTGAGATAGTATAGAAGGATTTCCAGATAGTAGGAACTGTAGCCTCTTGTATAGATCTTTTAACAAGAATGGATATAGGATAGGCTATAGATTTAGCAGCAAATTTGAGAAATGTAGGAGGTAGGTTATCGGTAGAGGGAGAGCATGGGTTAAACTTAAGAAGAAGGGATTTGATGTAGGAAGTTGATACAGGTTTAAATGAGAAGAGATTCTGCCTATGAGAGTTGTTGATAGTAGTGATAGTTTCAGCATTAGTATTTGAGGGTGTAAGGTTTTGGATAGTGTCAATGAAGTGTTTGTTGAGTAGGGTAGCAATTTCAGGAGATTTATTGGGGAAGGGTGTGGGGCAAGAAAGCTTGCCAGGGTAAAGTATTTTGTTAAGAGTAGTCCAGACATTGCACGGGTTGGACCTGTTGTCCAGTTGAAGAGAGTTGTAGTAAGAGGTCTTGTGTTTGGTGACCAATTTTTTAACTAGGTTACATAATGTTTTGTATTTAAGTAGATGGGGAGTATGCCTGATTTTAAGCCATAATTTTCAGGTGCTATCCCTGGTATGCATTAGGGCTCAAGTATCTTTAGAGAGCCATGGAGCATGGTTTGATTTAATTCTGATTTTCCTGGATTGAGCAAGGGAATTAAGGGTATCTAGGAAAATGTTGTTGAGTTTAATGACAGCATCATCAAGATATCATCATCAAGATATATTCTTTAGGGGAAATACCCACATAGGGGAAATTGACTGTAGGGTGTTCACGCTGGGTCACCACAGGGTTAGGATACTGCAGAGACTGTTTGCTATCATAAATTATCTCCAGGTATTCTTTAGGGGAAATACCCATGTAGGGGAAATTGATTGTAGGGTGTTCATGCTGGGTCACCACAGGGTTAGGATACTGCAGAGACTGTTTGGTATCATAAAGTATCTCCAGGTATTCTTTAGGGGAATTACCCACGTAGGGGAAATTGATTTTAAGGTGTTCACGCTGGGTCAGCACAGGGTTAGGATACTGCAGAGACTGTTTGTTATTCTTGTTAGGCTGTTGCACAGCTCAGGACCACAGGTCGGTGAAGGAGGATGTAGGGGACATATATATATATATATATATATATATATATATATATATATATATATATATATATATATATATATATATATATATATATATATATATATATATATATATATGCATGTATATATATATATATATATATATATATATATATATATATATATATATATATATATATATATATATATATATATACATATATATATATATATATATGAATCTAGGACAGTTGATCGAAAGACCAACTGTCCAAATCCAACCCTACAAAACACCTTTTACTGAATCTGCTTTCACCGAAAAAGCAGTTTCAGTAAACAGAAGGTAAAACACACATGTACACACAGACACACACACACACACACACACACACACACACACACACACACACACACACACAACAAAAAAAAACACACACCATGTTTACGCAGGAGGGCTTCACCACCCTGCACCCCCCACACCCCCCTACTTTTATATTTTCATTCCGAGATCGCACTACAGTGGGGAAATGGGAATATTCCCTTATCCCCACTGTAGTCCGATCTCACCCACTACCACTTTCCCCGATTTCCTGTACTTTTACAAAAGTTTAATGAAAGCACTTTTTTCGATGAAATGTGCTTTCGCGAAACTGTGACAGTCTGTTTCACTTTTGGTGAAACAGTGTTTTGGTAGACTGTCCTAGACCCATATATATATATATATATATATATATATATTTTGTTTTTGTTTTATATATGCGTGTGTGTGTGTGTGTCTGTATATTTGTAGACATACATACATGTATGTATGTATGTGTGTGTGTGTGTGTGTGTGTGTGTGTGTGTGTGTGTGTGTGTGTGCGTGTGTGTGTGTATACATATATATATATATATATATATATATATATATATATATATATATATGTATATATATATATATAGAGAGAGAGAGAGAGTGCATTCAAACATTAGGTCCACACTCTCTAACTCTCTTTCCTCCACAGCTGCACTGTTCTGCCTTGCTACGAAATAGTTGGGTGGATACAGCCTAACATTAGGGGGGTATATATAGGAACAGATTGCAGGTAAGCCTATTGCAAACCTATGACATTTGTGCATGATGCAGTTCACGTTAACATGACTGTCCTGCAGGTAGTGGGGTCTGAAACTCATGTGTCTATCATAACTTCATTACTTCCACCACTAGCTATTTGCCACACTAATATACATGTCTTGAGGTACAGAATACACACTATGATGGCTTACACCTTGTCATTCAGTGCTGATCTGCACAGTTGACAGGTATGGCCCACTGCCCACAGGGCCAGATACAATGTCCATAGCAGTTGTTCAGCAGGACATCAAGTCTTGATGGCACATATAAATCTTTCCACATCATCTATCCCATTATTACAGACCAAGTACTACATTCAGTTACATGCATATATGTTTCACATACCTGTTATAGTATTGCCCTCTCTTCTAGGTACACGTTGTGTCCCTTGTTTTATATACTTTTTTTTGGTTTAGTTTGTAGTTTTAATTTTCTTTCTCCACTACAGGGATTGAGCTGCTTTGAATAGGTTGCAGCATAGATTTTATAGGTGAAGCTCATGATCAGGTGATGGCCTCTGCAACAATCAGTATTCACCACTTGCTAATTGCATGCAGACAGCTGTGTAGTACTTCCAATTACCACTGTCATGGCAACCCACTACTATAAATTACTACATCATGTGGGTGTTGTCCCTTTACCTTTCCTGTATGGAAGACATCCTTCCTGTTTGTGGGCAGCAGTGCTACACACAGCAGGTAGCAATACCTCTTACAACAGGACTTGCAGATACAGGCCAACTATATATTTGTATAAGGTTCCAGACCTACGGACAGTGTGAGTATTGTTGTTATATGCATTGAATACTGCTCGTTTTACAGGGTTTGTGTATACTTGCTTGTTTTGCATGGAATGCAGTCTGTTTGCATAGCTCTCAACTGTGGGCCTATCCACATGATGGCCAGAGGATTGGCTGTTATGTTTTGTCTGTTCACCACACAGGACTTGTCTCTGATATATCTGTGGCATTCTCTCTGAGTGCAATCAGTACATGGCTGCATCCATTTCTGTTTTTGACTTCATATTCCTGAGTAAGGGTATGTTGCAACTAATCATGTAACACCAGCAACTTTCATTGTGTATAATAGCAATATTGCAAATATGGCCCCGTGCTCCATCCTCTATCCTCCACCTATATACCAGGCTTTATCCATATGTCATGTTGTTAAGTAGTAGCCTATCATTATTTAGGGCTATCATTCCAGTGATGTTGACTCCCACACAAACTGTGGGGTAGGGTCCATATATATGAGGGCTACAGCTGGACAAAATGTGTGTGACCTTGTACAGTCCAGAGGTCTGTGTATGTAACACTGTTAAATGCCCTTGTAAGTAATTTTATGAGGGAGGGGTATGCCCCATTTTTAACCTAGGCTGTTACAACATGTGAGGGATATCAGTAGTAAGATACATGAAGGTATATGGCTGTACATTTTCATATGTTTCACGATGGGAACAGTGGTGGGCTAGTGCTTACTGTCTTGCAGACAGTTCTGCTTGTCAGTGTAATAGTGATGTTTTAAGTTAAGCATTGTTATGTAGCAGATACATTTTCATTGTGACAACTTAATTCCCCCCCCCCCCCCAGGAGTTGAGTACAGAGTGTAATTGGAGGCTGCTGAACTACATCTTTATTAATTATTGTTGATTGATTCTTATCTTCCAGGCCAGTGTTTCTTTACTGCAGTACTACTTGAAGGCCTTGGCCTGGACAGCAACATATGCTATGCTTTTAGATTACTGTATCAAATGTTTTGTTTGCGAGTTGCATTACTCAGTTAGTATGTATTTCAAACACCTAACTGCTATATGAAATGGCATATACAACTGAAATAGTACACAAATAAACATTCTATGTATGCAAACTTGCATGTGGTGTGATTTCCTTTGACTTGTCTGTGGGTATGTTTCATGCAATAATTGTCTTTTGTATGAAAGATTCAAACAGTGGCCATTTTAAAAGGTGGCAGCTGTAGGAATACTGGCTGTTCGATATGCTGTGCACCCTCTAAATATATATTTTCTTATACATATCTATAAGAATTAATATATGTATATGTGTATGTATGTGTATATATATATATATATATATATATATATATATATATATATATATATGTATGTATGTATATGTATGTGTGTGTATGTGTATATATATATATATATATATATATATATATATATATGGGTCTACCTGACATGGTCGACAGCTCATATGATCGACAGCTCATTTGTTCGACAGTTCATTTGATCGACAAATATTTTAGGTGGGGGGCTTTGCCCCCACACTCCCCAGTGTGGGGGGCTGTGCCCTCCACACCCCCCCTAACTATATATATCAACTCCAGGGTCGCACAACATTGGGGAGGGGGGAAAATCTGCTTGTCGACCAAATGAACTGTCGACCAAATGAGTGTCGATCATATGAGCTGTCGACCATGTCAGGTAGACCCATATATATATATATATATATATATATATATATATATATATATATATATATATATATATATGTGTGTGATTGTGTATGTATCATTGGAATGTTTACTGCTTCCACATTGTACATTCCCTATGGTACACAGACTTTGCTGCATGATATGTTACTGATATCATCCTGACATCATACATCTGAGATGGATTACTGTTAACTTGTTGGGGCTATGTTGTTTAGGGTCCTGGGTATGAGACTTGCAAGTATTTGGTTATTGTGTTGCAAGGCAGATCTGTTCAGCTGTGGAGGAGGGGATGATATCAATAATTACAAGAGGTACTTATTTTGGGCTCCTTCACCCCCATTAACAGTGCCTTTGGCCATATATTTATTTTGTGTCTATCTATATATATGTATATACATATCTTTATATAGATATATAGATATATATCTGTAGATGTGTGTGTGTGTGTGTGTGTGTGTGTGTGTGTGTGTGTGTGTGTGTGTGTGTGTCTATATATATATATATATATATATATATATATATATATATATATATATATATATATACACATATATAAATACATTTCCCTTACTTCTGAATAACTGTGCTGGATGATATGTTTGAGAAAACAGCAGATTTATTTACATCAGAAATGGCTTAGTGGTAAACCACTTTGGCTATAATGTGTAGGGTCCTGGATTTGAGACTTGCAAGGGCTGGTCATTTTGTTGCTGGGCAGAACAGGGGCTGTTGGAGACAGAGTGATTAAGGCACTTTAAAGCAATTGTAAGCGGGTTTGCATGGAGCTAAGCAATGCTTAAGTGAGCTTAGCTTAGCTTACGGCCTTTGACAGCTACTTAAACCCACACTAATTTCAAATAAAGAAAAGAAAAAAGGGAGATAGGAAAGTGGTGAAATTGGGGCAAGTAGGGGGACAAATAAGAGGAGAAACAACTAGGGATGTGCAGGATGGGTGTAGGAAAGTAGTATAGTTCTGCATTTCTTTGGCAGCAACAGCTGCTTTCAGTGTGGGCAATTTAGAATTTGGAGCATCACACCCTACAGGGAGGTGTGTGGGCATCATACAATACAGATGATTGGTAGGGTTAGATTGTGTAATGGGTACATGTCTCTCAGCAAAATGCAGAGCTATGTATGGGATGTGATTTTTTTGTGGGACAGATGCCCATTTTTTTTTTTGTAAGGAGAGAGTGGGATGTTAAGGAAGGATTATTGGTAAGTCTGCTGAGGGATGTTTGGTAGGAGAGGTTGCATTTGCAGACAGACAACACAGACAAGACAGCAGACAGGGGTGGTGTATGACACATGTGGGGGTAAACACCTTGACAGGGAGGGTGGTTGGGAATCCGAGGCTCATAACCCCCAGATGGTAGTAGTGGCACTGATGCCCCCACCAGATGGCAGTCACCACTACTCTTTCACAGCCCCGAGGGTGGCTGTGCTGGGGGCCGGGCTGCAGCACCCGCCTGCCCCTCTGGATGTGACAGCCTGCCCTCCACCTGGCACAGGCGGTCATCCAGCTCCATCTGGAAGACAATGTGCACTACCACAGACTTCGTCCTGGGTGACAGCATCCTCACCACTCCCACTTACGGGGGGGGGTGAGCTCCATCCCCTGCAGTGGTTTCAGCTGAGGGTGGTGCAGGACCAGCAGATGAGGAAGGTCTGGGTTTGATCCCAGACATGCTGGGACCCGGTGCCTCGTTCAGGTGGGGTGGGAGAGGTGGATCCGCTGGGATCTGCCTTCCCATATGTGCTATGGTGTGGAAATTAACAATGAATATTGGTTAGTCATACACAACACATTACATTAGTCAAAATAGCATGCATGGATATTCCCGTTTACCCAAAACAGTGCAATTATAATAGTGCCATAGCAAACAGAACCCATGCATATATGGAATAGCATTCAGGGTTGCAACAGCATGCCAGTTAGTGGTATGTCAGGCAGGCAATAAAACGATTATTCAACAGGGAATATTAGTATGCACACAGTTTAAACAATGATAAACCAAACGGAACAATGGTCCCAGCAGTAGAGGTTTGTTTAGGAACATACCCATGTTGGTTTCAGTGTGATGGTTGGATCAGTTGAGTGGTGGGGAAGAGAACAGATTCAATTGACAACTGCTATCAAGTACATTTGTCAGTACACTACTATTCACAACTCTACATTCTGACCACACTTACACTCTACCTAGGCCATGGGGTGCTGCAGCACACCGACAGCTGTAAATATCAGCACAGCAATTGTACCCTTATTTTAGTTATACACAACATACCTATTTCTATACCAATTTCTCTACCTGTGGGCCTGTGCAGATGAACTGTGTGCACATTATATTGCTGCTTCTACACATATTTCAGATTCACATATTAGTTGAGGGCCCTGGAGTGGGTGTTGTGCTTTTCACATATCTACTGTAACATTCTCTGTGTGCTGGTTTCTTGGCAACTGGGGAAACTACCCGTGACAGTGTGACACTTGAGGGGCTTGTCTGGGCCAGACTACAGATTGTGGATGTCCAGCTTGCAGCTATTTGTAGGACTGGGGCTGATCAACACAGCAATTGTACACCTTTCATAGTTATACACATCATACTAGTATTTCTATTCAGATTTCTTTACCTGTGTGCCTTCTATGGAAAATATATCATGTTGCAGTACATTATTTTTTCTATTCGGATTGCAGTTTACAACTGTAGAACCAGACTGAGATGTTAGTGGTGGTCCCCGGATTCAAACCATGCTGTGTATGCAAAATTGAACTACAGACCTAGTCCTTATCAGACTGAGCTACTGGAGAGGTGTTGTATGTTGCTTGTGACATTTCTATCTAGTGCATATTGTTGTGCACAGTACTTTTATTATGACATGCTGCATTATTTGTTTCCCATTTTCAGTACAAATTATGCATACACAACAGATGTTGGTGTCACTGTTTGTGAAACAAGTGCACATTAGCTGGATTGCACATTTGACTGTTTTACAACTACATACTGCAATTTAGATTCCTGAGTACACAGTGTAGGTTTTAAGTCTGTACCTATTAGCCTTATACATTTTTCAGTACATTCACAGCTATATACAGCTGAAAGGTTAACACAGGACAATGCTGTCAGACAAACAAGTAAAGCACATTCTGATGGAAATATGTACTGTTGGTTTTTTTTTCAGTTATTTGACATGCCCATTCTAAAGTATGCAGACAAGCAGTGCTAAATCAGTTCACCTCAGTTAATGCATTCTGCAGGACATACACATTTCTATTTTTCAGGTACAAGTGAGATGACACACACCAGTGTTTGGGATTACCTTTCCTAGTTTTGACATACATATCTGTGTACAACTCAGAAATCCACAATTATTATTTCTGCATGATCTGCACAGGGGAATGCTATTCATTTTAAACTGTTACAGTAGCCCTGACATGGCACTTTCTTGGCAGGTTCACTCAGACACACTTATTCTAATATTCCTCTCCTGCATATTGTATATTTTTTGCAACTGACATCTGTATGACACAGCAACTGGGAATACTCCATTGCAACACTAGCAGCCTGACACAGGCGTTTATTCCTGACTTTTACAGCACAGTTATATATACAGGTGGTACTACCATTATTATAATTTTGATTTCTTACTGCTAATAGTAGGGGGTATTCTGTACTCACCATACTGACGATGCAGCTGAGCCAGTCATTGGGCATGAGCCTCAACATTCTGGGACCTCTCTGCAGCAGCTGTATGGGGAGACATCACACATTAATCACACCTGCACAATCACAAGTTGAACTTTTTCCATACTTAGTTAGAGATATATAAGGCTGCATACTTACAGACAGGTGGGACATCCTGCACTCGGGCTTCTTGGATCCACTGGTCCAAGACTGCACCCCCCTTTACTTCAGATCATTACAGAAGGTCTTTGGCTAACGAAGTTTGCAGATGACTGCAAACTAGGAGCCATAATTGAAACTCCTAACGACGTGGTCATCCTACAAAAGGGCCTCACTGAGACAGATGCGTGGTGTCAAAGCCATGGCCTCAACCTCAGTGTTAAAAAGTGCATTGTCATTCCCTTTGGTAAAAACTCTGTACCCATGAACTTCAACATAGGCAGTAGTACACTTAACACCAAAAGTGTGATAAGAGACCTTGGGACACAGGTGGACAGTAGTCTTTCCTTTGATAATCACATTGCCACGGTAGTCAGAAAATTCTTCTACGTGCACACCTCATCACCAAAGGTTTCTCATCCAGAGAAAAAGAGGTCATTGTTCCCCTCTACTCATCACTCATTAGACCCATTATAGAGTACAACGCTCCTTTTGGTATGTACCTCACAGGAATCTAAAACAACTGGAAAGGCAGCAGAAATACCTCCCAAAGAGGATTACTAGCCTCAAACAGATGCACTATGCAGATTGCCTCAAAAACTCCAGCTTTACTCTATCGCATATTGCCTACTCAGGGGTGGTCTCTGCCTAACATACAAAGCTATGTCAAACCCAGAGATGTTGGGCATGCTCCACTTAAAGAAATCCCAATCCCTCTGAGCTACACACTCTAGGGACCTAAATCTTGTCACCAGAATGAACAGAACATGCCGGAGGGATAGATTCCTGTCCCAGAGACTTCCCATACTCTGGAATGAACTACCTATCTATATAAAACAAAGCTCCCCATTAGCACTCCTCAAGAAAAATCTTGATGATTGGATGAGAAATAGGAAATTCACCCCGGGGATCACCTCTGTGGCTCTGCTCGACAGTGGCACAGTAAAATAATTTTCTTGGGTGGCAAAAGCCAGGGTACCTTTTTGGCTGGGCTTGTATAGGCCCCAGGGCTGATAGCCTAATACCTACCTATGAACCTATGAACCTATTATGGTGGTGACGTACCTGCTAACCAGTCCAGGGTATGCCAGTGGCACTGGTGAGATCACGTGCAAGCTGGTCCCAGACCTCCGCTTTGTACTGTGAGTCTTGGTACTGGCCCTGCAGCAGCCTGCTGTCATGGTTTTTAACTAGGAGCCCAACCATGATCCTGGACTCCTGGATGCCCCAATGTTGCAGTCGGAAGCAAACACCTTCACTGATGCCAGACATTTTGGTTCTGCTGTGAGCAATCCCAAATGATTATGGCTGTATTCCTGTCTGTGTGAT
Organism: Protopterus annectens; assembly: GCF_019279795.1. NCBI lineage: Eukaryota > Metazoa > Chordata > Ceratodontiformes > Protopteridae > Protopterus > Protopterus annectens. The sequence goes on along the minus strand of NC_056730.1, from coordinate 721,559,113 downwards.
TTAAATGGGGCAGTTTTCCTGCACTTTTTCTTGATTGACCAGTTTTAATATGCTGAACTATGCTTAGCTCCATGCAAGTTTGCATAGCAATACTTACACCAGCTAAGCAGAGATGAAAGGAGGTAAGCAATGCTTACACTAGCAGAGCATTGCTTAAATCTATTTTTTCATTAAATTTTTTAATTATTTTTGACATTTATATTTTACATATTCCTACCCCTACTGTGTTATATGTGAGACATATGATTGACATCTATCATTCAAATTCCTTAAAAGTTTATTAAATAATTTGGCAGAGGGGGAATTTGAGCCAAGTATGTTCTACATGCTATACCATGGCAGTACCACTATGCTACAACCGCTTGATGATGTTTTTTATCACAGTAGCACTTGTCTATCATTTTCAGGATTTCAGCCAGGCTAAGCATAGCAGCATGCTGCACAAACAAGCTGCGCACCGCTTAAATTTCAGATTTATTTGATAAAAAAAAAATGTTTTTAATTTTATTGCTTTCTTCTTGCCCTACTGCTTCCATGCGTATAGGGCAAGAGTGCATACATTTGGGGTGTGCACTTGAGGGCTGCTGCCTTCTAGGTGTTTGTGTTTTTTTTTCAGTGTCCTTGGAGTACGGACACTTGTTTACTATATAATATTAGAGCCAGGCTCTAATATATATAAATGACACTCATCTGTGTCACAAAGTGCTGTACGGCACTTTCTGAGTGAAGGGGCCGTGTTACATATGCAGGCACTGCTGACACACGCTCATTGCGCTCGCTCTTGGTTCATGTCTGTTTAGATTAAATAGCAGCACGCCTTCATGTGTATGCAAGGCACGCTGCTATTCTAAACGGACACAAACCATTCCGTGCAAGAATAGTCTTATTCTTGCACGGAGCATCTTGAATCTTGGGGTATATCTTATTGTTTTTCAGTTTTATGCATACTATAATCCAATAAGTTGTGCCAATGTATAAAGCTGTTATTTTGCTGTCTTAATTATATTATAATATATGGACTGATACCAATAATGAAGTTGTGTTTTTTTGTTCTCTTTAACTACACTGTTTGTTATACATATATATATATATATATATATATATATATATATATATATATATATATATATATATATATATATATATATTACTAGTGGGGATTTTTTTCTCTGGTCCACCACTGAAAAGATGTTCTTATGGACGTTCTTGTGAAACAAATATAAACAAACAACAAATGTAAATAAATAAATAAATAGCTTAAATAGGCAAATAACTATATTAAGAATGCATTGAGAAATAACAGAGAATATAGTACATAGGAAAACATATTGATTTTTTTTCAGTTAAAAGAGATTTGATTTCAAAATATTGGAAAGCATTTAATTTGTCACAAAAAAGGTTTATTTTACTAGAGGAACTTTATTAAGTTAGTAAGGTTAGCCACATTTTCTGATTTTTTTATTATTATTTTGCTAACATTGGGGGTTGCTGTTTAAACCTTAAAAAGTTGATTACAGAAAAATAAGAATGCTGAATATGTCTAACATGATTATTCATGTTGGAGATGACTGGTGGCAGATGTTTTGTGTTACAGTGTATAGGCAGTTAGGCTATGAGTCATAGGCAAAAGGAAAAGATAAACTGTGGAATGGTGCTATATTTGTGCCAGACAAGATATGGATATAGAAAGACCTTTGTAGACAGACTTCCCATTAACACCTATGTGGTGTGGAATGTCACACTTGTAGCAGCCTACACACATCTTGCATTCCAGAGCATTTTCTGAAAAATAAACTTAAAAAGTATAAGATAAACAAATGAAAATATTGTGTGAACAATAAAAGCTATTTAAACAGTACAAATAGCAATGTTTTCAGTAAGATATATGCTTTACAGTGATAAATGTTAGCACATCCATAGTCTTTTCCATAAATACTATAATACATTATAATGCACACAAACCCCAAATTACAGTATATTTTTCTAAACTTTCACAAATTTTAATATCTTGAAAACTGTATAGCCTAAATATATATTGTTAGAACATTTTTGTTAACCAGACATAAGCTTTCACATCACAATTACAAATTCTTTGCAAGTGCATGCTTTATGAGATATCAGCAGGAATATGAACTTGCATGTTTAATTGTATGATTAGCAATGTAAACATTACTTGATGTCTCTCAAGATGTACAACTTACAGTTCAAATATTAAAGACAGTTTTCCTCAACAACACCTAAGGTTTTACCTAATGTCATGCACCAGTTTGTAAACCGCTTTGTTTTTGAAGTATTAAGTCCATACAGAAATACTTCTTATTTTCAGAATTACCAACAAGCAATCAACAATATTTCCAGTATAGTATGATATAAACCAGCATTTTCAATGAATTGTTCTGTCTCCCACATTGGTGTTTCACACCATACACATCAATAAACTGTATGTTTCTCAGTTATGAAAATATGAACATAAATATGAAAATATTAAACTTAATTTCTCTACTGCAGGGCATCCTAGACTAACATTCTTAGTGTAATTTTATTATTGACTCTTTGCTGTTTATAATACTGCCTATTATTAGCTGGTAAGTCACTTAGTTAAGGAAGACATACCCAAAAATGTTCTGGTTGCCATAAGGAGTTTTGGATTTGAACTGGAAGTATCTAAAAAGGTGTTTAGGCTTGACTGAGTTAAGGCAAGGTGATAATGGTGTACATGTTATAAAAAGCAATCATGAGTCCATGAGAAGAACTTTATATAGGTATTTAGAAATATGTTAAGGAGAGATTTATTTAGATTGTGTATAATTCAATTTTAGCAGACTTTTATAGTAGCTGCCTTGCAGAAAAATGTGTTTATTGACATTTGATTACCAGGAAAGTACAACTGGGTAGGAACCTATTTTTAGTAGAGACCCGGGAGAAAAGCTCCAAATTATTACAAAACATTTTAAGAATAATAATTTTACAGTCTTTAAAATAACACAAAACTACAGTTTAAATAATTATTCCAAATTAGACATAATATCAACACATTGGTTAAGAATAGATACAAGTTCATATAACAATGATTTATTAGAGAAATTTTAGCCAGTTCATAGAGAAATTTAAAGGTAAGTTAGTATAATACAAACAGGAGTTGCAACATGAAGTGAGAGAAAAGCAGGCTTATGGTATATTTAGAGATAAATCCTGGGGAGAGAAATTAAAAAAAGTATGAAAGTTAGTGAAGAAGGAGAGAAATGAGATGTAGGGTATGAATTAAGTATTTGTTCATATTTAGGGATATAGTTTAAACTGGTGTTGAGCAAGAATAGAGCAAGCTTTTGGCTAAAATCTTTCAGAATTCAACAAGACTTCTTCAGAGTTGCTAAGTTACAAAAAACAGGATTTTAAATACTGAAATTACAAAGTCATGTGACAAAACCAACCAATGAAATTAAATGAATCAAAATGAAATCAAAATAAATGATCAAATTAAAATCAGTGAATAAGTCTTGTTGAAGACGAAAGCTCTTGACTGGTTTGTTCTTTTACTCAATAAATTTTTGTGGTTTGACATTGGCCCTTGTGGTTTTTGGACTTCATCCTCCATTCCTTTCATTTGGTTCCTAGTTGTTTCTTTGGAGTATTTCAGAATTGTTTTGAAGGCTGGGAGGGAGGGTATTGACCTGATGAATAGTGATAAGGAGTTCCTCACCTTAGCAGTGTGGTACGAATACAGGGAACACCCAGCAGATTTGACAGGTTTGTGGACAGATTAGAGTTTTTGTTCATTGGGTCTAAATGACTGACTACAAACATAGTTGTGAAGAATGTATTTAGTGCTGGACAAGCATATCGATTCTGGACAATTTTATAGATTTCAAGAAGCTGTGTATATGTTAGTTGATGGGGTAGTTCTAACCAATTCAGGCTATTTAATGCTATACACTGGTGGGTTATGAAAGTGGTATTTGCTGCAAATTTAACAACTTTGTTATAGCATTGCTCAGATTTGATTTTTGTGATGCCTGAAGGGTAGTAAGGATGGAAGCACCATAAAGACGTTTGGGGAGGAGATAAGTAGTGTTAAGTGTAGTTTTAGCTGTGTCAGTGAGAAAGCTCTATAAAACATCCCTAGTTTTTGATGAGGTTCTCTTATGCAGTTTTTTATATGCAGATTGAATTTATGATTATCACCCAGTATCTTCCCTAATAATTTGCTTCATCAACTGACTTCAGTGGTCATATTATGAAGAGAGAAGACTTTATTTTTTTTCCATGGAAGAGGGATTTTGGGAAAAGTAGTGGTTTTTTTTTTTTTATGTTGAGAATGAGTAGTGAGTTATAAAGCCATGTTTCAGTTGCTGTTAATACTTCCTGAGAAATTTTTTGAAGGTGTGCAATGTTGCCAGATGTGCAAATGAGTATGGCATTATCTGTGTACTGTATTAGGGAGTCCCGTTGTGTGGATGTGTAGATGGTTTTGGTGAGAATGTTAAAGAGAAGGGGACCAAGGATAGTTCATGCCTTGTGGTACACAGGTGGTGACTGGAAGCTATCTAGAGAGGGCGGAGTGCCATTTTACTGACTGATACCTATTGGATAGGTAGCTTTTGAACCATCTCTCGCTATCCAGAAACAATCTGCCATCTGGTAATCACTGTACTAGCTTAGACATGGTTTCAAAGTGTTTGCAAAGTGTAGGTAAGAGCCTAGATTTGAGGCTTGAGTTGTTTGCTCATTAGTTATCAGTAATTATACAATGACCCCCTATTAATATTCCAAAACGTGCATGCTGATTGGTCAGAGTGCCCATTGTAAATCAGAGTTATACTAATGGAAAAAGATCCGGTCGCCCAGACTTTTTCCATTAGTAAAGTCTTTTTTTGTGTGTGTTACACTGCAATGGAGAACGGAAGAGCTCCGTTGCTGTAATCTCGCTATGTTAAACGGGTTTAACATAGCGAGATATCTTAAAAAAAAGCAACGAAGATCTTCCTTTCTCCATTGCTTTTTTTAAAGCTGTCTCGCTATGTTAAAAGCAATGGAGAAAGGAAGATCTACGTTGCTTTTTTTAAAGCTATCTCCCTATGTTAAACTCTTTTAATATAGCGAGACACCTTTTAAAAAGCAACGGAGATCTTCCTTTTTCTGTTGCTTCCATACACAGCTCTGATGTACTGCGTAAGCATACGCATGCGCAGTACATCAGAACTGCCACAGAATACCGGACAGCTGTGGAAGGGCAGCACGGAGGCATTATACAATGCCATTATTTAAGAAAAGTAAGTATTTTTTTTCTTAAATAATGTCATTGTATAATAGCAATAACCCACTTTTGGGTGTGGGTAATGCTGGATTTACCCACGGTTGTCTTTGTTTGGCAACTCAGGCTTTGCCCTTGTGACCAAACCACACCAACCATGGGTAAATCCAGCATTACACACACCCAGGCATATGTTATTGCTTAAATCATGTTCAGGACATGGAAAAGGAAAGAAATGAAATACCAAGGAATATGTTATTGCTTAAATCATGTTCAGGACATGGAAAAGGAAAGAAATGAAATACCAACATAAATGAATAGAACAGAACTACTTATACAAAACCAAGGGAAATTTACTAATGCAGTGTCTGAAAAGAACAGTTTAGGAATTGTAGGCTGCTAGGTACAGAAGGGTGTAGCTTGCTAATTACAGAGGGGAAGGGGTGGAATCTAATCCTACAGAGTGTTAGTGGACCCCATCTTTGATTCTAGAGTTGTAAAAGAGCCAACAGAAGACCACTAAGCACAGGCAAGAAGAGATGGGCATTAAACTTTTAGAGATACTATTGTGAACAGTGTGCTAGTGAGATGACAACAGAAATGAAAAAAGTAAATTACTCTTAGAATGAGTTAATATTTAGATCAATAAGATCTAGCAGAGCTGCTTGTTTTGTTATTTTGTTCTGACAAACTTGCTATGGAAAATTTGTCTTAGAGGCACTCACAATTCTGCAGAATCTTGGGGCGATGCAGTCCATGACTATACTGAATTAATATTTAGGCCAGTAAGATCTTGCAGTGCTGCTTGCATTAGCTTTTGCTCTGAAAAAAATGCTAGAGAAACAGGCAGTTATAACTATGTAGGATCGTTTGGGGCTGCAGTCCACACCTGACTAATTCAAGTGGTTCAAGTACACTGTTGAGGGTTAACATACCATTAATATGGTTTCCAATAAATCTCCTGACCAGAAATATATATATATATACATATATATATATATATATATATATATATATATATATATATATATATATATATATATATATATATATATATATATATATATATTGTACCTTCACACCAGATGAAATGTTTTTCAAAATTACTCTTTTTCTTCCACATGCTTAGAAATGAGTCCATCCCCAATGTGACATTACTCATGGGAAATAGGTTGGCCTGTTTTACATGGTACACAAAGGGCTTTGCAATTACACATTGCAGCAAGCACAATTCTGAATTCCAGACTAGATGAGTAATTAAGTGTATTTTCCTTTTCCTAAGTGCTTTATATATATGTCATATCTGATTGCTAAGGGATAACAATGTTTGGTAAAATATATATCCAGCCAAAATTGTGTTATCGGGACACTCATACTGTAACCTCTCTAAATAATCTAATAGATTAAAATGTATTTCATACCACTAACAAGTTGTAATTCTGAGCAATAGTTATAATCATAGTTCTAAAGCCAGCATGACAACAGTGGTGTGCACCTGTGATGAATGAGTTTGTTCTTTTCCCATTTAAGATTTTTTTACATCATGCCAGCCATGTAATTTAAGATTTGTGAAACTTTTCTAACTATTCTGATGTACCTAACTTGTTTAAACAATTGCCATGGTTACACTACTGAACCATCTGAGTAGATCTGCGTGAATCTCTTCTGATGGATTAATTCTTAATTGATATGTATATGCCTGTTATTGGTTGTTGTGATTTGAAAATGCTGCAGGCTGTTATGTTTTATGTTATCTGTAATGTTTTTTGATACTTGGCTGCTGTATAAACTGTTGGCATTGGAAAGTGAATTGGTCATATTCTGAAGCAAGTTTAAATAAAAAGCTTTGGAGGTGGACATAACCCCTTTACCATACATGATATAAAATTATTCAGTCTGTGATGAAAAAAAAGTGTTGCATTTGTGTTTTTCTTTGCTGGTACAGACAGCCACTGGAAATCTTTAGTGGAGCCTCAGTATCCCTACATTCATGAAAGACTGATCCCACACTGCCTAAACTAATGTATGTGGTACTGCATTGCTATGCTAAATACACCAGCAGGATTTTATTGCTTCCTGCAAGGACGAGTTATTGACTCGATCTTGCAGGTGGAAGACCTTACAGTGAGAATTAACACTGAATAATGTGACAGTGAAACCACAATGTAAATATGAAGCTGTTCTTCTAAAGAAGTTAGTTGTTTTTGCTTTTCTGTAGTGTTTTGCAGCTGTATGTAAATCATTACCCATTACCACTGTGATGGGTCCCTACCTCAGGCCAGCAATCAAGGAGACTCAATTCTCACCACTGACTCAGGTGATGGATGGTCACTAAAAGATGGATTCATATAGTATTTTCAGATGCAGCTCCCTGCACTAAACACAATTTCCCTTAAGGGCACATATAAGCATGCTCCAGACCTAGGTCTGGACTCTCTTTCTCTCTCCAGACCCAAACAAAACTCCACTTTGGAGCTGTGTGTCCCTGTTCCCAGTAGCTGACACACACTTGGATATCTGAGTTTCACACACACACATACACATCTGGGAAAAGCTAGCACAGATTTACTAGTTGGGCCCCTTTCTGCCCAGACTATGAGGTAATCACATCCTACCAGTCAGCTACCCTATGGCTCTTGCAAAGGGTACCCAATTCTACTGTGTAAAATTAATACTAATACAAATGGTAGGGTGTGGCGAAAGCAGCAAGGATTCTAGGAGCAGCCAAGTGCCATTTAAACAAGCATAAGTACTCTTAAGATGTTAAAAGTATTCTCTAAATGACCAGCCACAATGAAAGGTATTAAAATATTTAATAATAGATAATAAAACAAAACAGAAGAATACTGAATACAATAAACAACAGAGTTTCAACCCCAGATATATTTTATAAAGTTGGACAGTTTCTCATAGATGCAAAAAACAATACTAAATTATTCTCCTTAAATGTCCCTGACTAACTAAAGAATTACTGTTCCCTGAATAGTTGCTAAATCAAGGCAAGCAAGCTGATGTGTGCTGAGTGTCTTACCACAGCAAAAGCAGATAATGTGTCTCTTTGTCGTGTATATATGGGAGATATATATCCTGTCAGAAATCTTTCCTGTCAAGTCCCAAAGTACTGCTGTGAGACTTCCAAAGAAACCAGATGCTAGTTAGAGGATGACATCACCTCTGGTCACCTGACTCTGGTACAGTACACACACATACACAAAGCTTTGTTAAGATCTGTGGCACCACCTGAAAGCTATAATACAATTTCAAACTTTTTACCCTTCCAGGGTTCTCTGATAAACATACACTTTTAATCATTTACAACAATACAACCTAATATTCATGAAAACATTATTTTTGTCCGGCAGGACCTACTGTTGATGCATTTTTAGCACAAGTAACTTTACAAATATATTTTAACTCAAACATCTGCACAAATCAGAGAGATAGTCAAGTGACATAAAATTCTTTACAAAACTCCAGCTACCAATACAATACGCGTGTACTGCCATACTCTCCCTTGTACATATGGCCCTACCTCATAACATCACATCTCTCTCCCGCTTTGAAAACTCAATCTAGTTTTTCAAGTGACCTTAGAAAAGCATTACTTGAGAGAAATGGGCCTGTTTGAGAACACATTAACCTATATCCTGTCTTGAGAGCCCATCTGCATTGACATTGCTGACCCCATTATGGTGCTGCACTGTCATGTCATACACCTGCAAACATAGGCTTCACCTTAATAACTTAGCATTTTGCTGGCTGGCTTGATGTAGCCACTTTAAGGGATTGTGGTCTGTAATCATAGTGAATTTCCTTCCAAACAGATAGGGCTGAAGTTTCTGCAGTGCCCATACTATGGTTAGACATTCTTTTTCTACAGCTCCATAACATTCCTCCCTGAGTTGGAGTCTACAGCTGGGTGCTCTTCTCCCTCTGAGGAAACCTGGTTGAGTACAACCACCACCCCATGGCTCAAAGCATCCACCTGCACAACAAATTATTTGCTGTAATCAGGACTGGCTAACATGCGGGGTCCTCCTGTAGCCCCTTTAAACTTTTGAAATACCTGTCAACCACTGCAAATACTCAGCACCAGGGCCTCTCTATCATGGCAAAGCTTCATCATATTAACATGGTACAATTTCTGCCCCTCCTTCCTGCCTAGCAGGTTTACCATGTAACTAACATCATTGACCTTCCTTACCATTTGGAAGGGTCCCTGCCAAGCTGCCTTCAGCTTATTGTGTCTGAGAGGAATGAGCCCCATAACCTGCTGTCCTACAGTATACTCTTGGACTCAAAAATACCTGTCATACCAGACTTTTTTCTGCTGTTGAGCTCCTGCCAGGTTCTCCAGGGCCAAGCCCATGAGCTCCCTAAGCCTTGTCTTGAAATTTAGGACATATGCCATGACAGACTCCTTGTGGTACTCACACTTACCCTTCCACTCATCATGAAACAAATCTAAAGGCCCCTTCACCCTATGCCCATACATCAACTCAAAGGGTGAAAACCTGTGGATTCCTGGGGTACTTGTTTGTATGCAAACAGCAGATGGGGCAAATATTTATCGCACTCTCTCTTAAATTGGTCTGAAAATGCCCATAGCATGGTCTTTAGTGTAGAGTTTAACCTCTCTATAAGTCCATTAGTCTGGGGGTGGTAGGGGGTGGTCTTTGGGTGCCTCACTCCACAGCACTTCCACAGACAAACCAGCAGGTCTGACATGAAACTGGCACCTCTATCAGTCAGTATTTCTCTTGGGAAACCTACCCTGTGGAAAATCTCTAACAAAGCACTTTCCACCTTCTCTGCCTCAATAGAGGACAGAGCAACCACCTCGGGGTATCTAATAGTATAATCTACTACCACCAGGATATACTTCTTCCCTGTGGAACTTGGGGTACTCAGAAGCCCAACCATATCCATAGCTACCCTCTGAAATGGTTCCTCAATCTCAGGCAAAGTCATCAAAGGACCCTTGACTTTGTCTCCTGCCTTGTCTACCTTGTGGCATGGCTCACAGGTCCTGCAGTAACCTGTTACATCCCTTGCAATTCCAGGCCAATAAAAGTTCTGCATAATATATTTCTTGGTACAGTGTATGCCCATGTGACCTGCAAAAGGAATGTTATGGGCTATGGCTAGAAGAGCCAGATGGTAGGCTCTGGGCAGTACCAGCTGCTGTATTACCTCACTCTCTAGCCCTCCCCCCTCAGGTGTCCACTATCTGTACACAGTAACCCTTTGTTCCAGTATACAATCAGATGTCTCTTTGGCTACCTCTCACAAGTTTTGTAATGTAGGGTCCAAAAACTGTGCCTGTCTCAGTTCTACTTTTGAGACCCTTCCAGCTCCCTTTCCACCAGAAGACTGGTCTCTTCTGATAGCAGTGCCTCATTGTCAGCCTGGATACTACCTCTCACCTCTACATTTGCAGTCACCCTCTCCACGAGAACATCAGTACCCACCAGCACCTGTGGCTCACTTTCAGGCTCACTGCTACAAGGTAGCTCCCTCTCTGAAATAGCCACCTCGTCAGCCCCAGCTTCAGGTGTGGGGTCTATCTGGGTCTCTCCCAGCTAGCTGATCCATATGCCTGTCTCAAAGCCTGAGTGCATGTAACTACATGCACACAAGATACTGCATTATCAAAATCATTCCCTATCAAGACATCTACAGGGATATCCTCAAACACACCTACCTGCTTGCTTCCTTTTCCACCCTCCCAGTTAAGGTGAACCCTGGCCAAAGGTATTTGGCATGGGGGGCCTCATAAATCTCTTACTGGTGTGGACTGCCCAAGCAACTACTGCTCCTCTTTAACCACTGCAGGCATCACAATGGTTATGTCAGAGGCTGTGTCTGTCTTAGCAGTGGACTGCCTTCCATCCGTTAAGATAGGATACAAACTTTGGTCATAATGTGGAACCCCTGTTGTCTCTAGACCACTTACAATGGCATGCTGTTATTCCCACTTGCTGGCTCCTTCACCTTTTGTTCCCCACCTTGTCTTAGTGGGCATTTGTATGCTACATGGCCCCTCTGGTTACATTTAAAACATCTAACCTTTGGTCCTGGCCATGTACTTAAACTAATGGCTTACCCTGTTACTGGTATGCTCTGTTGGGGTGGTTTAGGCTGCCCACCATGGGTTCTCCTATAACCATGTGCAGCACTGGATATCCCCTTCTTGTACAGTGATGCCCTGCTTGCTAAGCAGAGATCCCTTTTTCTCCTGAGCTCATCTGTAGAGTTACACTTGTGGTCTGCCAATGAGATTCTCATGTCCTCAGGCAAAATGCTAAGGGCTTGTTACCTCAACAAAAGGTCTGCCAGTCCTTCAAAAGTGGTGACCTTACACGCACTCAACTACCTATGAAAATAAGTACTTACCTCAGCAACATAATCACATACACTTTCACCTGCCTTGTGTCTATGCTCAAGAAACGTTTTTCTGTAAGCTTCAGGTGTTAACTTAAAACATTCCAGTAAACATTGTTTTACTTTATCATAGTTTGCACAATTAGTATCAGACAATTTAGAAACAGCAGTTACAGCTTTACCATGGAGTAATGGGGACAGGAACTGTACCCAGAGCCCTTGGTCAACATTATATTGTTTGCATACTCTTTCAAATATATGAATACAATTATCAAAATTATCACCGTCTGTAAACTGTGGAAGAAACTTACTTACCTTTATTGCTTCTGTGGTTCAGTTATTCCTTTCCCCATTGCCTCCTTGACCCTGATGAAGAGACAGCATCTCCTTCTCATGTTAGTGCTATTTCTCATTTTCTTCAGCCTCCAAACACTACTGTCTCTCTTCTGATTCTAATTCCATATATTTTGCCTGCTGCAGTCTCTCCACTGATTCTAATTCAAATGTTTGGCCTCCAGTTTAAGTCTCTTTAACTCCAGACAGGTTTTTAAGTCCTCTGAGGAAAAGATGAACTGTCCTCTTTCTGAGGACTGCACATCCGCATCGCCAGACTGGTTGTCTTTCTAGTTGCTGGTTAATGCTGCAGCTGGGATTAAGGCTGAAATCATTTCTTTAACCAGGTTGGCATGCACCAGTTCTTTATATTTATACACCTTAGCCAACTGCTTCACTGTCATCTTGCCATAATCCTCTACTAATATCTTTGCCTGCTTTCCATGACTAAATTAAACTATCAAAAAATAAATAAAACTGTTGTGAAAATAAAACTCTCTGTTTACTTTGTGGCTGCTGAGTGTACACATACCTTTTGTGATAACTGCTTACAGGCTACAGAAGTTCAATTAATATCCACACCACTGCTCAGCAATATGTGATATCCCTCCTCTGGGCCAGTAATCAAGGATCCTCAAACCTCACCACTGGCACCAGAGGGGAACATTCACTTAGAACAAAAATGGATACACAGTATTTTCAGATGCAGATATATGCACCAAGCACAATTTCCTTTAAGAGCACACAGGAAACACACTCCAGTCCTGGAGCTGGACTCTCTCTCTCTCTCTCTCTCTCTCTATAGACCCTAAATAGGAATCTACACTGACCACAAAAGAGCTCTGTGTCCCTGTTCCAAGTAGCCAGCACACACACTTTCTGAGATTTGATTTCCACATACTCGCTCTTTGAGATTTGATTTTCTCACACACACACACACACACACACACACACACACACACACACACACACACACACACACACACACACACACACACACACACACACACACACACACTCTCACACCTGGAAAAGTCACACCTGGGAAAGGCTGACACAGATTACCCACTGTACCACCTCTGCCCAAGCTATAAGATAGTTCCATTTTTTTAACAGGTTATTCAATTATACTGAGTGAAATTTAATATTAATACTGATGGTAATATTGACTGAACAGCAAGACTTTCAGGAGAGAGATGCCACAGTGTCACTGAATAAATGTAAGTACTCTCAAAGGTTAAACTTTTTTTCTAAAAGACCAGCCACAATGAAACGTTTAAATATATTTAATAATAAATAATAAAAAAATACAGGGCAATACTGAATACCTCTTCACAATAAACACCAGAGTTTCATTCACAGGAAACATTAAATATAGCACTTATGGAAAGATTCACACAGATACAGAAAAACAATACTTAACCAATCTCACTATATTTTTCTGACTGATCTAAAGAATCATTGTTTCCTATTCGTGATTATCTTATTCGTGATCAGCGCTCGTTCAGAACTTGTTGTAAGCACTAAATAACCTACTAAATACTACAGCACTCAACCTTTCTCATTACCTAGAGGAAAACAGTTTTGGTACTTACTTTCCTCACTTGCTTAGAGAAAAACAGCTCTTGTACTCACTTTCCTCACTTATCTAGAGGAAAATAGTTTTTTATTCAGGCATGTCCAAGGGTCAGCTCCCAGTGTTCTTTCCTGTCTATCTGATGAATCTGGGCATCTTGAGGCAATGTAGAAATTGCCTCATGTACACAGACAACACTCTCCTCCTACCATCCAACACTACAACCTGTGAGAGATGCACTTATCTAGCCAAACTGGAGGTAAAGCTCTCTCCAACCAAGACTGAACTTGAGATTCAAGAGGAGAAGGTAAACAATTGCACCACACCATACTCATCACAGTCTCACAAAATCTACACCACCAAAATCCACACATAGAAACACAAAAACATTCACTGAGGCTCTCAATAATAATAATCTGCTCAAGCAGCAGAAATCTCCAAAGCAGAAATGCAAGCAACCTCCACCCCCCAACACAACCCAAATGACACACAGCCTGCAGACTCAGTGTGCCACTCAACAACAGCCAATAAGGCAAAACAATGTACCCAACACACTAGTCATAGGTGACTCTATAGTCAGGCACACTGATGTCCCACTCACCAGGCTAAACAAGGAGAATGTTACTGTCAGCCGCCTGTCAGATGCCAGGATCCACCACATAACCCATGCACTCAGGTCACTCCATAACAAGTACAAATATCTGTCATTGTCCATGTTGGTGTGAATGACCTGAGATATACCTCCCTGGACTACATGAAAAGAGACATGGAAGAGCTCTCCAATCTTGTAGCCCAGGCAGGTATGACCCTAGCCTTGAGTAGCATTCTGCCATCACCCAGAATGATGCTGCAGTACAAGGACAAAATGACTGACTTCAACAATTAGCTAAGCTTCTGGTGTCATTCTAAAGGGATCCAGTATATGTCTGCCTGGGATGACATGGTCAACAGACCACGATGCTTTGCCAGAGATGGCCTGCGCCTGTCACCCCTGGGATTCCAGATACTGGCTAAGGTTCTTGCCACCCCTACAGTGCCTTTTTTAGGCAAGGTTCAAATGACAAATTCACCACTGTAACAGGAACAAGCAAGCAAAAACTGAGAGTGATGCTACTCAATGCTAGAAGTTTAAATCTCAAAATGCACTCACTCGAGGCACTCCTTAAAATGGAGAACATCGATATCTGTGCAGTGACTGAGACCTGATTCAAGGCTCCAGAGAGCACCCCTGCACTACCAGGCTATAACTTATACCACACTTTTCGGCCATGTAACCTGGACCAGAACACCAAAAGCGGAGGTGTGTCCATATTCATTAAGGATATCTACACCTCCAGGCTAGTTGCTCAGCATAATGCAGCCGAGGTTATCCAAGTGCAACTAACTCTGGGCAAAACTGCAATCCAAATTGTAGCTTGCTACAGATCCCCCACCATGCCCCAGGATTCCCACTGAGACAGATGCCTGGTGTCAAAGCCATGGCCTCAAGCTCAATGCCAAAAAGTGCATTGTCATCCTCTTTGGTAAAAACTCTGTACCCATGAACTACAACATAGGTGGTAATATACTTAACACCGAAAGTGTGATAAGAGACCTTGGGACACAGGTAGACAGTAGAATTTCCTTTGATAATCACATTGCCACAGTAGTCAGGAAATCCTTCTACAGGGCACACCTCACACAAAAGGTTTCTCATCCAGAAAAAAAGAGGTCATTGTTCCCCTCTACTCATCAATCATTAGACCCATTGTAAAGTACAACACCCCTTTTGTTATGTACCTCACAAGACATCTACAATAACTGGAAAGGCCGCAGAAATACCTCACAAAGAGGATTACATGCCTCAAACAGATGCCCTACGCAGACCATCTCAAAAAATTCCAGCTTTACTCTGTCACATATCACCTACTCAGAGGTAATCTCTGCCTAACATACAAAGCTATGACAAACCCAGAGATGTTGGACATGCTCTACTTAAAGAAATTCCAATCCCTCCGAGCTACACATTCTAGGGACCTAAACCTTGTCACCACAATAAACAGAACATGCCGGAGGGTTAGATTCCTGTCCCAGAGACTTCCCATATTCTGGAATAAACTACCTATCTATATCAAACAAAGCTACTCATTAGCACTCTTCAAGAAAAATCTTGATAATTGGATGGGAAATAGGAAATTTACCCCGGGGATCACTTTTGTGGCTCTGCTCGACAGTGGCACAGGAAAATAATTTTCTTGAGTGACAAAAGCCACGGTACCTTTTTGGCTGGGCTTGTGTAGGCCCCAGGGCCGATAGCCTAGTATTTACCTATGAACCTATGAACCTACTTATTTAAGAGAGCAAGGCAAGGTGATATTGTTGAGCGGCTTTCTTGTCAGGTTTCACAAACAGCCTGCACTGAGACTTCTGTCTCGTCTAGTATTAAAGCATCATTTCAGTGCTGGACTACAGAATGACATCACATCTGGTCACTTGACTCTGAGCTTCCCGCACTATGCCTTTACTAGAAGGATCTTGCACATATGTGTCACAATACACACACATAGAGCTTTTGCTGAGATGTGTTACAGCATCTGGAAGCTGTAAAACCATTCCAACACTTCCACCCTTCCAGGGTAGCAATTAGTTCACCACTATGGACAATATAGTGAGATTCATAGTCCTTGTTTTCATAGACATTGCATTTCTGGCTGCATTCAGACCTGTGAGATACAATCTTTATGGCTTATACCAAATAATTTAATTTCAAACTATTTTTCCTAAGATAAGCTGGGCTGAGCTTAACCCTTTCCCTTCCAGTATCCTCTGTTAACATATATACATTTCAGCAGTTACCACAATACAGCCTGATATAGACGTATATTTCTTTTCTGTCCGATGGGATGCACTGTTGATACATACACATTGTTACAACACAAGCAACTATACAAATGCTTTCTTAACACAAGCATCTGTACAAATCAGTTTGATATACAAATGACATAAAATTCCTTACAAAACTCCAGCTAGCTTTGCTGGCATATGTTACACATGCACTGCTCTACTTTCTCTTGCATGCATCACATCATCACAAGGGCGATGGCCACAGCATAACAAAATACTTGGGAGTGGTTTTAGATTTTGACAAAAGGAGTCTCCATTAAGCAAATTCAGTTGCTCATAAAATATGGTTAGCTCATACACACTTAAAGATTGAGCTTCAACCTGCTGTATTTTCCATGTTAAAGAAATGAAACAAAAAAGTATAGAATTTTGAAAAAGAGTTGACAGAAAGGAAAGAGAATTGTTTGTCTTTCGGCTTTTCCTGGTTAGGGGTCGCCACAGTGGAACTCCGGTCCGCTAATGATTGGCAGTTGATTTTTATGGTGTCGAGTTGCCAGCCCGACGCCCAACCTTCAACGAAGGCACGTCCATTCAATGCATGTCTTTCTAACACCCACCCGACCACGATAAGAAATCAAATTGTGATGCAAAGGACTATTCTAAAAATTGTGCTTTTCTTTGGAAAATGGATTGTTGGATTTGGATGCTGCAGTGGTAACATTGTCACCTCACAGCAAGAAGTTCTCCAGCTTAATTCTTGGCTGGAGTGCCTTCTGTGCAGAGTCTGCATGTCCACCCTGCATTCATGTGGGTTATCCCTGTGTGCACCAGTTTTCTCCCACATTACAAAAGATGTGCATCTGGAGCTTTTCTCCCTGGGCCTCCACTGAAAATTGGCTTAGTTTCATGTCGAACATTCCCGATAAACAAATGTTAAATAAATAAATAAATTGTTCTAATAATCAGACAAGGGAATGGATCAAATGATATACTATGAACATATGCTGAGTTGTGAGTATGTTACCATCAGCATTCTCTTCCTAGAGTTCTTCTCATAATGGATAAATAGTCACTAGTACACCAGTTGCAATTGAAAAAAAAACATAAATGTCAGTAAGAGAAATAAAAATAAATACAATGGGATTTTTCAACCAAAAAGTGCAAAAAGGGTCTTTGGTAGTTGAGACAATGGTGGATTTAATCAGTATAATAAGTACCTTTGGGGTAAAAAGATGAATTTTGCAACTAATATCTGTGTGACTATAGTTCTTCCCTCAGAATATTGTGATCATTAACCATCTTCACCTAACTATCATTATTATAATGGAATTGGAATTTTTAAATATTTCTGATTTCTCTTTAACATCATCTCAGTTAGAATTGTTGAATTTAGGTTGGAAATTTATTCCAACTGTGGTTCCACAGTTTTATATCTGTAAGATCAAATGTTTTAAATTTTCTAGAAAATAACACCTTTTGCATTTTTTAATAGAACACTTGCTTCTGATGGGCAACTTTTAAATGACTCTTTTGAAAGTTCTTGTAAGGCTATATATATTTTTCTTGTTCTGATGTGAAAGTTAATAGATATGATTAACTTGATACAGCATGCCTTAAGTCTTGTAGTGAATTTATTTTCCCTCATTACAATGAATTCTTTAAAGTTTGTTCCTATGCAATTAATAATGAATTACAAGAATTATTCTTAAAATTTAATAATAAAAACATTATGACATTAAATATTATTTATCTAAAGAACAGTGGAACTTACTAAAAGGTGAAATGAGAATATTGTGATAAAACAAACAGATATAGTAAAATGTTATGGTGACTAATATAAATCTGTACAACAAAATGTGTTGTGACCATCTTTTAGATAATGGTCCTTATTTAATAGAAATGAAGTCTGGTTATACTAAGATGTTAAAATTGTTTTGAATTATTTTATATACATATATATATATATATATATATATATATATATATATATATTACATTACTAAAAGTGATATAGATAAAAATAATATAATGAACAAGTCAAAATCACCTCTTCTTATTTCCTTTCTAAAATTCATAAGTGTACCCATTAACCCACAGGTAGACCCATTATTTCAGAATGTGGGTCAGTTTTAGTAAAGGTATAGGTCAAATTACTAATACTAGTTTTTATAAATATATTGCTGCACTTCCTTCACATATATAAGAAAAAAAAAACACTGATTTATTATGTAAATAAGCCAGTATAATTTGAGATCATAATATGTACTGGCTAACAATAGATGTGGAAAGCCTTTATACTAATATTACCCATAAACATAGAGTCTATTCTTACTTTCTTAGGTGATACTCCTAGAATACATTATTTATTACAACTAATAGGATTTTGTCTGAATAATATTTTTATGTTTAATGGGGGGGTGTCTATAGGCAACTGAATAGTACAGTTATGGGGGCTAATTTTGCTCCCCCATATGCTAGCTTATTTATGGTTTATTGGAGGATGAATATTTATATTAAAGTATTTTTTTACAGAAATATTATTTATCACTATCATTTTATTGATGATTTAATTTTTATATGTAAGGGAAAGCTAGATTAAGTGCCTGATTTTCCTGATCAATTAATTACATGTTAATATGTTTGGTCTAAATTTTAGTTATTATGTCTACCCTGTAAGGCATATTTTTTTAGATGTCCCCCTAATTGGTGTTTTAAATAACCCAGATCATTTCATTTCTGCTTTTCCAAAGAAAGAGTTTCTTCATATTAGAAGGTTGTGTTCAGAGAGACAATACATTGTAAATGAATCAAATAAAATGACTGATATATTTTATAACAGGGTATTCCACGCAATATGTTTTTCCACTTAATTAGGATGATGCTAGTATCCCTAGATTAAAATTGTTAAATAGCACTGCTTTTGATGTAAGTAAAGTTAGATCATGTAATGATATTGATATAAAATTACAGATTTGTTATTCAAAATAATGTTCTTTCTAATAGCTTAAGGGGGTGAAGAAAAACTGGAAAGTTTTATCAATAGATGTCAATTTAACAAGTTTTTATCAAAGACACATTTAATTTCATTTTCTGTTGGCAAAAGTATACGAAATAAATATGACATAATTATTCCACTTTGTCAACAACTGTTAACATAAACAATGCATATGGTTTGAATATGAGAGGCACTGCCCCCTGAGGTAATTGTACAGTTTGTTCTTAAGTGTGTAAATGTTTTGATATGATTAGTCAGAAAAAGTCAATATTAAATGTTATTTTAATTGTTCAAGTCTAGCAGTCATTTATTTTATTTATTGTCCTTGTAATGGATATTGTGTGCAAGAAATCAGTAGAACAGTTTCAGCTAGGATCAAGGATTACCTTATAAAAATTTCTAATTTGATGTAGTAATGAAAGCTGTTGTTCATTACTTGAATTGAAAATTTCTGTCAGTTTTGGAGTCTGTATTATTTGTGAAATCTACGGGCCTGATAGTTTGTTGTATGCTATATAGTTTAAAAGGTGTCCATATGGTATCTTCATTTGTGGAATGTTTATGGGTGCATATGTACAGTGATTAAAAAGAATTTATGGACAAACTGTGTTTGGACCTGTGAGGTCATATGATCGATGGACGAAGAACCGAAGGCTGACATTTGGATGTTTTTTTTGGTGCACATATATATTTAGTCACTTGGAGCCTCACATCCATGAAGATTAAGGGAATTGCAGTTTTGTAATGATGGACACTGATTCAACATTTTATTTCATTCTAAATGTATGTAGGTCTGTTTTGTTTAACATGATATTTTTGTAACCAGCAATGATCTACTACAATAGTACAGACTCACTGATTTTTGTTAAATGATTATATGTAATTTATGGTCTTGTTGGATAATATGTGGGGGCTTTTTGCATGAGAACATATTTCAAGATAGTTGATGTTTATAGGTATACAAATTTGTTCTAATTACCCAATGGACAGCGTTTTTTGGAATTAGCGCATATCAAACCTTATAAGAGGGGTGTGTTCAAATACATTCCTTTATGTAGACATCTATGTAGTTGTGGCTATTTGTAAATTTTCAGGCCTGCTGGTCCACAATATTCAAACTGATATTAATAAGTGGCATGAGATATATATATATATATATATATATATATATATATATATATATATATATATATATATATAAATTTGACTTATTTATGGTCATTAATGTATTATATTGAACTTATACACACTGAAGATATTATACACTCTTATGCACACTGAAGATGATGTCACTTCTTTTTCTCTCTCCTCTGCTATTTACACTGACATACCTCACATCTTATCACACTCCCCTGCAATCCTCCCCTTACCTTCCACTAGGAGCCTGCATCCCTCCCAAGTTCTATCCAGCTTCTTCCCTACTCTTCTAAGCCCACACTCAGTACACTCTGCCACACTACTTATTTTTCAAAACAAAATTACTCCCTCACCAAAACAAATTACAAAGTTAAAATCCAAATTTCTGTATCCTCTTCCCGAATCTAACTTTTTTCTCTCTATGCTGACATCACTACTCCTTTCAGGTGATACACACCCCAACTCTGGTCGTAATAACCA
This sequence comes from Protopterus annectens, assembly GCF_019279795.1. Taxonomy (NCBI): domain Eukaryota; kingdom Metazoa; phylum Chordata; order Ceratodontiformes; family Protopteridae; genus Protopterus; species Protopterus annectens. The sequence continues at coordinate 721,538,134 of NC_056730.1, read as the reverse complement.
ACTCTCATCTTCTAACTCCTCCACTCCATCTACTATCACTACTACTTCTTCCTCTCCCTACACTTCTATCATTCCCTCTCTTACTACTACCTGCCCATCTATTTTCACTTCCCCACACAGAACCAAAAGACTAAATTTCCTCTCCCTTAACATTCAGAGCATCTCCAACAAAGTGTCTGAACTTCACACACTCATACAACACTATAACCCCCACATCTTAACTCAGAGATCTGCCCCCTCCCCCCTGGTTTCAACATCTACAGACTGGATAGATCTACCAAAAAGGGAGGTGGTGTCGCTATTCTCTATTCTAACTCTTTCAATATCTTACCACTCACCATTATCCCTCCCTCCTTCCACCCTGCAGAGCTACTCATAGTAACCTGCCATCTCAACACCTACCAAAAACTAGCCATAGCCTCAATCTATATCCCACCAGGGAATAACATTACTATCCTTGAAGACATCTTATCTTGGTGTTTGCATCACATCCCCTTTGAAATTATCATTCTTGGGGATATAAATATAGACTGGAACTCAGTTAATTCTACTACACCTTCTCATAGTCTCAGTCTACATAGTTTTACTCAACTTGTCCCCTCTCCCACCCACCTTGGCAAAAACCACTCCAATTCTATCCCTGACTGGATTATCATAAATTCTCCAAATTGGTACCACCAGCTAGGTACACTACCTGATTCCATCAGTGACCACCTGCCTATCCATATTACTAGATACTCACCCAACCTTACTAATACTCACCTCATAAAATACATCCATAACCTAAGAAAATTCAATACCACCTCCTTCGACAGAATCCTCTCCAAAATTAACTGGTCCTGCTTATACTCTCTACCTTTAAATGACACAGTCAGCTACTTCAACCAGACATTCCTAAACATACTCAACTCTCTTGCCCCCATCAGGAAAATGAAAGTAAAAGCTAAACATACCCCCTGGCTATCTAAAGAAACCTTCCACCTTATGCATAAAAGAGATGGCACTTGGAAACAATATCAGAGAAGCAAATCTCCTGCCCTCCTACAATTGTACAGGGAACTTAGAAACCTTACAAAAAAAAAAAAAAGAGTCAACCAGGACAAAAGAAACTTTCACTTCTCTGACCAATCTCTGCACACTTTTAACCTCCAGAAGTTCTGGACAACCATAAAAACTCTTCTCAAACCTGGCTCACCTACAACTCCCAACCCTTTTCCCAATCAATCACTCTCGGATACCGCCATCCATTTAAATCACTACTTCATTGATACCATTTTTAAACTAGTACCTAACACCACCAACAACCCCAACCCTACCTTTAATTCCACTTCCAGTTCTACTACTTCCACTACCAAGCCCATGCCTTTTTCACATCCCCAGTCTGACTCCACTAACCTCTCTGACCCATTCATGCTCAAACCTGTATCTGTTAGTTATATTAAAACTCTCCTCAGTAAACTCAAACCTTGTTCTCCCGCCCCTGATAACCTACCTTCCCAATTCCTTAAACTTGCTGCTAACTCTGTTGCCCTTCCTATCACCATTTTAATCAACCACTCAATCCAAGAATCCACTGTCCCCTCTATTTGGAAGCAATACTATACTATCCCACTGCATAAAGGAGGTAACACCACAGAACCATCTAACTTCCGTCCCATTGCTATTCTTTCTCCCCTCTCCAAAATTCTCAAAAAGTGTATCTATTCTCAACTACTTTCTCATCTTACTCAAAACAATCTTTTAAAAACCACCCAGCATAGATTCAGACCCAAACACAGTACTAACATTGCACTCTTATCCTTCTCACATACAGTAGCTGAGGCCAGAGACAATAACAAACTCATGTCCTGCCTTTTCTTAGATCTCTCAAAGGCTTTTGATACTGTCTCTCACAACCTTCTCCTTCATAAACTTTCTCAGTTGAACATTTCCATCCCCACTCTTAATTGATTTTCAAGTTACCTGTCCAATCGCCTACAAGCAGTTAAATGGCTAAATTCCTGCTTTCCCTTTCTGGCTGTTCAGACTGGTGTTCCTCAAGGCTCAGTTCTCGGTCCCCTCCTTTTCAGTCTCTTCAATCTCTTCACCAATGATCTACACACTGCTTGTAACCTCTCCTCTACCATTCAGTATGCAGATGATTCAACTCTGATCTCCATTTCTGACTCTATCAACAACCTCCACCATTCCACCCAAACATCATTTCATTCTGTTGAGAAGTGGCTCACCAATAATCAACTCATCCTGAACCCTTCTAAAACTAAGCTCTTATTATTCCTGCCTAAAACTCTAGCCTAACACAAATCCAGCTTTCTCTTACCCTCTGTAAATGGCACCATCATAAGACCAGACTCACACACTAAACTCCTGGGTTTCATCATAGATGACCAGCTCAAACTAGACCATAAAGAAAACACAACAAAAGCTGGGCCTGCTTAACAGAAATAGCATATTCCTGACCCCCAATTCAAAACTGCTGCTAGCCCAATCCTATCTCCTCCCTGCCCTCTTCTATGGCTCCACTCCATTTTCTAATCTACAAAATAACCTGCTGGCAAAGCTTGACCAAACCTAAAACAAAATTGCTAGATTTGTCACCAGCAGCTCCTATAAATCCCATCACTGCACAGCTCTCACAAAACTACATTGGCTTGAACTCCCATACCTTCTGGCCAAAAGTCAGCTAATACAAGCTTTTACAATTCTTAATTCTAACTCTGACTGTCCATCTCTGTCCAACCTGATCTCCTGGTATACCCCTCCCCATTCCCTGCACAGCTCCGATAAACACTTACTACAAGTCTATAGACCCAATAAAAACTTAGGTAAAATACTCTATAAACACTCCATTTCCCTTTTCTGGAACAATCTTCCACTGCAAATCAAAAGCCATACCTCCCTTCCTACCTTCAAACATGACCTGATACTGTATCTCCATAACAACCCTATATGTACCTGTAACCACCCTACTTAACCCCTCCCTCTCCCTATACCCACTTCACCAGTAAGTCTGATCTATAAGACCTTTCCTATTTCTATAACTTACTATATCTATATGCTCTCCCTTCTACACCCTCCCTCTAGATCACTACATCCCTCCTCCACTACTTTCTTCTTCCGCACCATCTCTTCCTCTTGTACAACCACTTTTCTCTCTTGTTTTTTACTCCTGCACTAGTTTCTTCCTCAGATCTGAGGCCCCCTGCATATACACAGTTTCTCCTTCTAGCCACTAATCTAATAATGCCATATTATTTTCAAATGATTACTTATAACCTTAATTACTTAATGCATACCTCTTGGATTTATTATCGTTGTATTTCCTTTTAAAACCTTATTATTATATTTTTGTATATAGCTATATTTAATTCCATGGAGTACATTATTTTTTTTTCTTATCCATTGTATTCAAGAAATTGTTTTGCTCTGTATTATTGTAAACTTGTCTCTACTTGTATGTTTAAAAACAAACAATTTACCCAAGACAAGGGCGCAAGCAAATAACAAATAAGGACACGGCCACTGCCCAACGAATGTTGAAAACTCTAGCACTGCTCAAAACAACACAAATCCAGGCAGGAAACGTATATAATCCACAGCCACATAAATTTATTGCAGACTTAGCGCTTTCACCTCAAAAGGCATCATCAGAGTCAAAAGGCTGTTACTACAACCATCTTTTAAATGCTAAAGCCTGTAAACAATGAAATCATAAACCAATTAATTAATTAAAAACAATTTAGACATTAAAACATTTAAACATTTAAACATTTCAACATTTAAAGATACACTCATCCACCTTAAAGAGCCTTTGCAAAAAAATTGTTAATTAAAACTTTAAACACAGCTGATAGTAAAACAGTTATGTTGTTTATCCTAATATTGAAATACCAACTTTTAAAGTCCCAAATTTATAAATCCCAAATTTATAACCAAACACTTGTTTGATTGTTTATAGTTTTATATTAACTGTAACTTATAAACTGATTTTCCATTTAAGAAATTGATTACTTGCAAAATGCTAAATAACAAAATCAATGCAAATATTACTATCCAAAAACAAGCTGAAATAGTCATATTTTATTGTAGTACTTTTAGTGCAATAGAATGTAAATAGGTCCTCTCCTACACAACCTGGGATCTATGTATCAAGAGTGGTTTAACAGAAATGTAATCATTAAGCCCAGGGTAGGACATGGCGTTTAAACGAAGCTGCCATTCCATTTCCTTTAAAGCTACCTTATTCTTGATGTCACCACCACTATCCAAGGACACCCTATCAATAACAAAAAACATATATTTCTTGAAATTGTTACATTTGGTACTGTGAAGGTATAGAGCATTGTGGGAATCCTTGTTTTTGATGGATCTAAGATGCTCTGGGATCCTATCCCTTAGTCTGCGGGTAGTCATCCCGACATAGAATGCCTCACATGATGAACAGGTGGCCACATAAACAAGATTTCTAGTATTGCAGTTACAAATTCCCGGACAAGCCAAGGTGTATTTATATCCGGAAACAACTACATAAGGGCCATCCGCTATATACCTACAGCACCTACAGCTTCCACATTTGCCCATCCTTGACCTGCTTTGATGTCTGTTTCTTTCAAACATATCTTTTAAGTTCTTACCCCTACTATACACTATCACAGGTTCTTTACCCACCACTCTCTTCAATTCATTGTTCAAACAATAATCCCATACATTTCTCAAAGCTGTGCATAATTCCATAGATTTATCGTTGTACTTCAGGATAAAACATGGACCCCTATCACTGTTGTCTTTACTATTGGTATTGTTATTAATGTTGTTGCTCCCATGTACCAAATCCAAACCATTTGAGCACCCAATCTCCCCTTCACCATTATCCCTCAAGACAGGGGCATAAATACTACGTCTTTTTTTATAAATTTGTTTTTTCACACTTCGCAATAGACTGACCGGATAACCTCGCTCCATTAACATTCCAATTAATTTATAAATTTCCAACCTAAATGTCTCGTCACTCACCAACCTAGAAATACGTGCCATTTGCCCCTTTATTACCCCCTTCCGTTGATGAAAGGGGTGACAACTGCTGAAATGCAGTAACGAATTGGAGTGGTTATCCTTCCTGTAAATTGTACTAGACAGCACATTGCCCATCTTGAAAATATTAATATCTAAATAATTAATACTTTCTGCTCCCCAAGAAAAAGTAAACTTTAAAAAGCAAGTTGTGCCATTTAAATACTCTACAAATTCCTTGGCAAGTGCTTCACTTTCCATATGATCAAAAGATCATCCAGGAATCTATTATACAATATTATGTTGTTCATATATTTTGATGAAAACACATGTGCCCTTTCCCATGCCAATAGCACCAAATTGGCATATATCGGGGCACACTTAGCTCCCATGGCCACGCCCGAACTTTGTTTGTAAATTTCTCCTTCAAACTTGATGAAATTGTTATTTAAAACGCATTCCATCAAATCACAATACAAATTTACTCTGGATTTATCAATAGCATTACTGGAATTGAGGCTTTCAGCAAACATATCCAGACCCTCCTTATGAGGTATAACTGAAAAAAGATTGATAACGTCTATTGTCAAAAAACTGTAATCATCTATTGTACTCTTGATGTCTCTTAACCTCTCTAAGCAATGCCAAGCATCCCTTAGGATGTGGGGTGCTTCTCTTTGAACTATCTTTGTCCCATGGTCAATAAATGCCCCAAGGGGCTCAGTCTTTGAACCCCTTGCGGCAACAATGGGTCTAAATTCTAAATCCTGGATACCCTTGTGAACCTTGGGTATCCCAAAAATACACGGCACCACTGGATTTTTAACTAACAAGTAATCATATTCTCTCTCGCTGATCACAGCTTGAAAAAGTGCATCGTGCAAAAATATATCTATTTTAGCATATGCTCGATTTAATTCATTAATAGAAGCCAGGGAGTACGTACTTTGATCCCCCAAAACTCTAAACATACAAGCCAAGTAATCTATCTTATTCATAAGCACCATCCCACCCCCCTTGTCCGGCTTCATGCACCTCACAGTGTTTGAGCTAGTAAATTCATTAAGCAGTAATCTTTCACCCCTGGAAACATTGTCCGTAACTACATTGGGCAGTGCACAAATTCTCCTAAACTCAAACTCTAACAATTTTTCAAAAAACACAAACTCCGGACAAGTGGGTGGGTTAAATGTACTTTTTCTTGCTAATAAGGAACCTTGGTTGCTGTTTATACCCATATCAAAATTCTGATTGTCATTGAAGTATTTCTGAAGGTTCAACCTCCTCACAAACAATTTCAAACTTGATAAAACATGTGCTATGTCTAGCTTAAAACTGGGAACAAAACTCAAACCCCTCGTAAATAACTCGAAATGTGTACCCCCTATCTCAACATCAGTATAGTTGTAGATAGTGAAGCCTTTTTGCTTTGTCACAATACATTTTAAACCTCCATCAATCAAAGCATCTGGGCTACCATGCGGCCACCTATCATCAGCACTCAAAATATTGTTATCACAATTGCTTGCGAAATCATAAGCACCATTATTTATTTCTTTGTTCATCACTAATGGATTACTAATTGAAGATAATTCATGACCTACATTAATATGACTCTCTGAAACGACACCATCTATGGTGCCATCATTACTATTACTTTCTAATTCATTATTTTCATTAAAATTTACTTGCAAAGGCCCATCCAACAAATTATCATCGACAGTATTAAATCCTTGCACATTAAAAACAAGTGAAGACATGTGTGAACAAACATTCAAATCAACAATAGAAACATCATTCAATTCAACTAGTGATAACCCCCCCTCCCCCTCCCTCTCCCCCTCCCCCTGTGTTGCTCCCCCCGGGAGTAATAAGCAGTCCTTGTTCCTTGATTCAACATTCTTTTGGACCTCCTCGGGCCCTGATATCCGTCCAAAAAAACTTAATCATCACCACCAGATATTTGATCAACGCAGTCATCAGCATATTCTCCTGCACCAATGCCTTGTGACATAATGCCTTTACCAAAATCAATATGTGCCCCGATATATGCCAATTTGGTGCTATTGGCATGGGAAAGGGCACATGTGTTTTCATCAAAATATATGAACAACATAATATTGTATAATAGATTCCTGGATGATCTTTTGATCATATGGAAAGGGGGTGAAGCACTTGCCAAGGAATTTGTAGAGTATTTAAATGGCACAACTTGCTTTTTAAAGTTTACTTTTTCTTGGGGAGCAGAAAGTATTAATTATTTAGATATTAATATTTTCAAGATGGGCAATGTGCTGTCTAGTACAATTTACAGGAAGGATAACCACTCCAATTCGTTACTGCATTTCAGCAGTTGTCACCCCTTTCATCAACGGAAGGGGGTAATAAAGGGGCAAATGGCACGTATTTCTAGGTTGGTGAGTGACGACGAGACATTTAGGTTGGAAATTTATAAATTAATTGGAATGTTAATGGAGCGAGGTTATCCGGTCAGTCTATTGCGAAGTGTGAAAAAACAAATTTATAAAAAAAGACGTAGTATTTATGCCCCTGTCTTGAGGGATAATGGTGAAGGGGAGATTGGGTGCTCAAATGGTTTGGATTTGGTACATGGGAACAACAACATTAATAACAATACCAATAGTAAAGACAACAGTGATAGGGGTCCATGTTTTATCCTGAAGTACAACGATAAATCTATGGAATTATGCACAGCTTTGAGAAATGTATGGGATTATTGTTTGAACAATGAATTGAAGAGAGTGGTGGGTAAAGAACCTGTGATAGTGTATAGTAGGGGTAAGAACTTAAAAGATATGTTTGAAAGAAACAGACATCAAAGCAGGTCAAGGATGGGCAAATGTGGAAGCTGTAGGTGCTGTAGGTATATAGCGGATGGCCCTTATGTAGTTGTTTCCGGATATAAATACACCTTGGCTTGTCCGGGAATTTGTAACTGCAATACTAGAAATCTTGTTTATGTGGCCACCTGTTCATCATGTGAGGCATTCTATGTCGGGATGACTACCCGCAGACTAAGGGATAGGATCCCAGAGCATCTTAGATCCATCAAAAACAAGGATTCCCACAATGCTCTATACCTTCACAGTACCAAATGTAACAATTTCAAGAAATATATGTTTTTTGTTATTGATAGGGTGTCCTTGGATAGTGGTGGTGACATCAAGAATAATGTAGCTTTAAAGGAAATGGAATGGCAGCAAACGCCATGTCCTACCCTGGGCTTAATGATTACATTTCTGTTAAACCACTCTTGATACATAGATCCCAGGTTGTGTAGGAGTGGACCTATTTACATTCTATTGCACTAAAAGTACTACAATAAAATATGACTATTTCAGCTTGTTTTTGGATAGTAATATTTGCATTGATTTTGTTATTTAGCATTTTGCAAGTAATCAATTTCTTAAATGGAAAATCAATTTATAAGTTACAGTTAATATAAAACTATAAACAATCAAACAAGTGTTTGGTTATAAATTTGGGATTTATAAATTTGGGACTTTAAAAGTTGGTATTTCAATATTAGGATAAACAACATAACTGTTTTACTATCAGCTGTGTTTAAAGTTTTAATTAACAATTTTTTTGCAAAGGCTCTTTAAGGTGGATGAGTGTATCTTTAAATGTTGAAATGTTTAAATGTTTAAATGTTTTAATGTCTAAATTGTTTTTAATTAATTAATTGGTTTATGATTTCATTGTTTACAGGCTTTAGCATTTAAAAGATGGTTGTAGTAACAGCCTTTTGACTCTGATGATGCCTTTTGAGGTGAAAGCGCTAAGTCTGCAATAAATTTATGTGGCTGTGGATTATATACGTTTCCTGCCTGGATTTGTGTTGTTTTGAGCAGTGCTAGAGTTTTCAACATTCGTTGGGCAGTGGCCGTGTCCTTATTTGTTATCTACTTGTATGTTTATTTGGGGCTTTTCCCCTCTGGTCTCCACTGAAAAATGGTAAATTCTTACCCAGCTGGACCAACCCAGTTAACAAATGCAAAATAAATAAAAATAAATAAATAAATAATTGGGACATAAATAGTCATTTGGCCTCTCCTTTTATAGAGTACCATGCTGGTAAACCAGATGGTCTTGAAGTTACAGTTTTAGAACAAATTAATTAGACATGAGGGTAGTGCAAACAGTTTTTTTTTTACTGTTTATGGAATGTATACATATTCTTAGATTTAATACACCATTTCCTTTTGGACATAACCATGCTTGTACTGGAAAGTGTTTATTTTATTTTAATTCTAATAGGTAATAAGTTATGATCCAATTTCCTTTTTCTTTCTTATAAAACGTAATCATTTGCATGTTTGTTTTTACCCTTAGTTAAATGTATATCTTGGAATGTTAATACAGGTTAGTAAGCCAGTAAATGGTTACAGATTATTAAAGGAGACAATTATGAACTTCCATGATAGTAGCACTTTTGTTAATCAATGAATGCCACAAGTTACTTAGATAATTGACCTCTTTTCTTTGTTTAAAGTAGGTAGTGGAGTCAGATTCAAGGTGGGGGACCAGCTGCCATGATTAAGCCAAGTGTTATGCAACTGGCTGTTTAATAATTGACTTGGATGTTGCTGTACTAAGCAGGTGAGAGATGTGAAAAGGATTCCATACATAGTGGTTTGTTCTTGCCACCCAGGTCACCCATGCAGGCCGTTGAGGGATTGGCCTGTATTCAATATTACTCAAATAGGTCTTTCAACTTTGAGGATCTTAACATGTTAATGGGTCCAGCCTTGACCTTAGTTGCCCCACATTCACCTAGACACTCACCACTTACAGCATCTGAGCCTTCACAGCTGTACCAGTGTGTTGCCTGAGATGTTGAAAGCAGCTTACCCAACATCTAGGCTTTACACTAGATACATATTTTAATTGGCTGACCACTATAAGACTAAACTATATATCTTTGTCTGGCCTGTTCTTACAAGGCTGTTCTCCCTCAGTATTGCAACAGCTTTAATTCTGACCATTGACTATTTTAAGTTAGTAAAGTTGTCATGGGACTAAAGAAATGCTACTTGTGGAGGAAGGACTTATTCCATCTGCAGACCCATGCATTCACAGTGTTTGTTTTGTTTGCTTTTGTTTTTGCAGACTGTGTAGCACAACTATTGTTGAATAACATTTGCCATTAGAGCATCCATATAGTCCTAAATGCTAGCTTTGAGAAAGTACTTATGGGGTTAGTAATGAGTGGGCCAATAAAGATAGGATGAGAAGGGGAGGCAAAATATTTCCTTAAAGGAAAGGAAGACTAAGATCCTTTGGAGATACTGCATAAGCAAGATGCTTGAATTTATGTACAACATGCAGTGGATTATGGCATGATTACAGAAAAGTGAGAATAAGCTTATATTTCTGTACCTAATGATATACTGGGCACATCTCACAATTATTATGCATTGTCAAGAAAAAAAAGACTAGCACTGACTACTAATACTCCTGGATTGATAGACAGGGGTTACTGATTTACAGTCTATACTATTGCCTCCAATTTATATGTAACGCACATGGCTATGTTCTCACAATCTGCAACACTGCTACTAATTTACATGCAATGGTATAAGCTTAAAATCTGCATCACTCACACCCACTAACACATAAGGGGTAACTCACATTAAGATAGCATGTTAAATGTACACCACTGTCTAGGCACCTGCTACACCCAACTAAGCTTTACACTGTACAACATAATTCACAACTCTTTAGATTTTTGTAGAATGTCCAGAATTTCATCTCCTATTTATGGTTTGCTTATCATACAATTAGTGGTTTTCTGGTAAATTACTGAGGTTGGATGTCCCTAAATAATGGCTTACATTTGAGTTTCAGACTGCATACCCTTCAGATAATGCATGCTAATACCAAACCTGTTATTACAACAACTTTCCAAATTTTCTATGAGCAATATTTAAAAATCATCCCTATTTTTGGGACTTTGTCTGCCCATTGGTTTTGGTTTTGCTTGGATTTCTTGTGTTTACAGACTGAGAGGTATGCTGTACAGCTACAGAAAAGAGCTATATTTGCTGGGTTCCAAGGATTTCACTCACCTTTGGTTGAGCTCAGTATTTTTCAGTGCAATATTACCAAGTCTATTACACAAATGCTCACAATATTTTCTATAATGTGTTAATCACATCTCTGCAGTAATAAATACCCCAATGATTAGCCTTATGGTAATGGTACCACCAGCTACAGATACCATACTAGCATATCAAAAACACAATTACACTTTAACTTTAAAATAACCTTAAATAAACCATCTATTAAATATGTCTGTCATAGCAGTAACTTGAGAGTAATAATTCTTCAAAGATTTAAAAACAGTTACTAGTATCCCTTTTCCAATACATCTATAATTAATCTAACAATAAACAACAATAAATAAGTAACCAGTGACAAACATTTAAAAGTGAATAAAGTAGCACTTTACTTGGAATAAATAAAATTAATCAATTCACTTTGTAACTTCAAATATACAAACATCTATAAGCTTAAATGAGGAAAACACCAAATACATGTGGTTAAACAAACAAATGACATAAAGAAAAAAATAAATTTTAACAGTGTGTCTGGATGCGCCACTTCCAGTAGTTAGATATACTAGATTACTACCCATCTCTGGCTTAGAAGTCCAAAATGTTGTTGCATACTTCCATAAGCAAAATGGAATCTAATTTGAGCTCTGTCCAGAAATGTTGTCCTCCTGCACAGTATTGACATAAGGCAACATTTCACTTGGCAGTTGGTTTCTCTCTACATAAAAAGTCCAATTCAGTCCTTCCTGTTGTTGTTGTTGGTGTTGTTGTGTCTTTCGGCTTTTCCTGGTTAGGGGTTGCCACAGTGGAACTCCGGTCTGCTAATGATTGGTAGTAGATTTTTACGTGCCGAGTTGCCAGCTCTGAAGCACAACCTTCAACGAAGGTACGTCCATTCACACATGTCTCCACACAGAAGATGCTCTAGCTGAAAATTGAACAGGACAGCGTCTTACTGTGAGGCGACAATGCTACCGCAGCTTCCTGTATGAATTCAAAAATAGATGATGATCTTGTTTTTGAAAGTTCCTGGTGTATGGAATGCTGGAGGTTGAGTTTAACAAGCTCATGCTGAACTAAGGTTATGTATCTAGACACTGCAAAAGCTTGTGGATTTGATGATCATGTTTAGTTTGAACTTCTGTAATTAAATAAAGTTGCAGTTTATACATTTTGTACATGCTACACACTGGAAGGTTTACAACAGCTTCATTTTTTATGAAAACTGCAGTTGCATTTCTTTAGTTTAATACACTTCAACACCCTTTTAGTAGGCCTCAGTAGCTGAATATAGTTTTGTTCTGATACCACCAACAAATACAGATTGGTAGTGCAAATGCATTTCAGGTAGCATTTTTCAAATTCCTTGTTTTGAAAAAAAAAATCTGTATTTCATAATAGCATTGATGAATTTTTCCATTTCTACTTGTTATGTCTTTATACTGTTAGGTAACCAAGCCCATTTTATTGTCCACTAGTTTCTTGCGACAGCATGGCTCTCCACAATTTAGATGCACATTAGAACTTTATCAAACTTTTGACATACCCACAAGTTCATTAGTAACCTGTTACATCTTTTGCAATACCAGTCCAAAATATTTATTTATTTACATTTGTTTACCGGGTAGTGTCCACTGGACAAAAAGTCCTTTTTCAGTAGAGACCCGGGGTGAAAAGCTCCAATGAACAGTTATACAATGTATACAGAAGCATAAAAAGGTTGAAAGTTACAAGAGATGCCTGTATTACAAATAAGACAGTAAAAACATAGTGAATAGCATAAAACATAGTAAATAGGATAAAATGAAATTACAAGACAGTAAAAACAATTTAACAATATTATTTTTTTTTTCTTAAATTGTGTGATGGAGTGCTTTCCTCAAATGTTTTGAGAGCTGCGGCCAGAGTAGTAGAGGAAAAAAAGGGGAGGTATAGGTTAGTCTGGAGCAGAGCATGGACATAGCCAGTGGGATAGGAGTTATTGTCTTAGTTCCTGCTTAAAGTTTCATGTATAATCATTATAGAGAATTTGTTGAGGTAGTGAGTTCCAGACTTTTGAAATTTTGTGGCAGTATAAGGAGTCACCATGGGAGTTATGAGATTTATATAATTTAAGCAGGACTTTGTCAGATGACCTAAGAGAATTAAGGTTTTTGTAGGACTGGACAAGGTTAGTTAGGGGTGGGCAGTGATCAGGTTTATACATCACCGTGTGGGCTATTAATAATTGGTTTAGCATGAGTAAGTTTGGGAGTTCTAACTAATTTAACTGTTTGAGGCAGTACAATGATGTGTTTTTTGTGGTAGGTTAGTTCCGAATTTGGTTATCTTGTTATAGCAGGATTCAATGTTGTTTATTTCTGTTTTATGAAGGTTTATGAATATTTGAGAACAACAGAGAAGTGAGGAGAGCAAGTGGGCTCTTGCCATGGACAGTCTAGCATGGTCTGAAAGATAGGGTTTTGTTCTGTAGAGTGTATCTTGTTTAATATGGACTTTTTAAATAGTCTGTGCTATATGTTTGTCAAATTTCAATACATTATCTATAGTAACCCCAAGAAGTTTAGTGTGTTCAACAGGTTCTATTTTAGTGCCATTTGAGGAGAAAATAGAGAGGGGTTGGCTATTGGCAAGTGAGGAAGAATTGAAAAGACCATAAGCTTAGTTTTATTGGGATTTAGTAAAAGTTGATGGGCTGCTAGATATTTTTCAATTTTGGCAAGAGCAGTCTGGGTCTTTTCTTGAAGAGTCTCTATTGTTGGTGCAGAACATATAAGTGAGGAGTCATCTGTGTATTGAATAATGTTGACAGGACTAGCAGCTGTACTAAGGTCATTGGTAAAGATCGTAAAGAGTAGCGGTCCTAGAATAGATCCTTGGGGGACTCCTACAGAGATGGGGAGGTGGGGGGAGAGTTTATTATCCTATAGGGTGGCTTGCTGCCTGTATGAGAGGTAGCTATGGAACCAGTTTTCATGTTAATTATGCTCATATGAACAGAAAAAAGAATATTCTGAACTATAGCTAAAAGTTACTTTTGGTAGGCCTTTGAGAATACCAGCTGATCCACCAATTCTGCCTCTGTCCCTCCTTCAGTAGTTTAGGTTTTATAGAACAAACACATACTCTAGTATACAGACACTCCTTGTCCTAGAAGACAATGAATCCCCTTGCTACTTTCCTTAGGTTTTGTAAAGTGGGCTGCAAGAGCTATGGCAATCTCTAATGTCCTCTTTCTGATTTGTTCCAGTTCTCCAGCCAATAGAATTCTAGTATTTTCTGAAACCTGTAGCTCATATGTACAGTAACTACTGCCGACTATCTCTACCCTTGAAATAACCCCTGCCACAGAAATCTAGAATATTCTGAAATCTATGTCTCAGGATCATTCTCATTGCCACTGTCTATCTCTTTTTCCAAGCTACCCACCTAACAGCAATTGTTGTAGGTGGCTGCACTGACTGGCTCTCTCTCATGATACCTTTCCCAGGTTTGTCTAAATGTCAGGCCATGGAATTGCATATACACATGGTATTGTGTTATCAAAGTCATTACATATTAAAACACTACCACACAGTTGTCTTCCTACCCCTTCACAGTTCAAATGAACACTGACAAACTGCACCTAAAATAATCACTCTCGTGGCCCTAACTGAAGTGGACTACTCAAGTGTGTGATGGTAATCTTTAACAACTGCAGGCTTAGGAAGACTTATGCCTGAAGAAGTATTCCTCCTGATGATGGTTTCTTTACCTTCTACCGAGATAGGGTACAGGCTCTTGTGATCATCTAGTGCAGGTACGGTTTCAGGACAGCCCCCACTAGTATGGTACTGCCTTTCTTAGCTCTCTCATGTAGCTTCTGTTCCCAACCTATCAATCTGGTCATTTAGAATATACATACCCCACTTAGTTACACCTGAAGCATTTTATTCTAAGATTTTGCTATGTATTCAAGGTGGTCATTATTCTTTGCTTGCAAAGCCTTCTGTGAAGGTTTAGACTATGTCTCAATGGTTCACTTATATCATGTGCAATATTGGGTACCCTCTTCTTGAATGGTTGTGACCTGTGGGCTAGACTGAAGTTACCATCTTAGCTAATTTCCACTGCAGTTATACAAACTCAGTCCCTTAACCAGGTTCTTATTTTCACAGGCAAATTACTAATTACTTGTTCTGTTAAGATAAAGTCATTCAATATTTCAAAAGTAATATCTTTCACTCACCCATCTATCAAAGTAACTGCATATTTCTGCAACAAATTTACAGAAATTATTGTCTGGTATTTGTCCAGTGTTCTTTAAAATTTTCCTACACTATTCTGTATCAGTTATCTTATCTAATGTATGCATTGCCTTACCTGTGAATAGAAGGAATAGAAGCATTAAAGTTCTCACCCGTTATCCATATTTTATTTGGGACTGAGTAAACACATATTCAAGTGGTATTTTTTGCAATGAGGAAACAGTTTGGTAATGACAGCAGTATCCAGTGTTATGTTTTCTTTCCAATATTTCACGTTTTGACTAAAGGCCATCTGCCTTTCTCTTTCTTCTCATTCATTCTCTCTCTATGCAGTTTCATTCTTTCAGCTAACTTATCCTACAGGTGTTTCAAGTAAACCTTTACTTTCTTTGGTTTCATTTGCATTCCAACGCCATCTGAAGGAAGGGTTGAACTGTTCTGCTGTATGCACTGCACTTAGAGCTGCCACTGGATGTCTTTTCTTTCAGTAAATGGAATCTTATCTGCACTTAAGACAGTTATTATTTCAACCCTAATCATACCATCAGGTTGGATTCCTTTCAGTTTGTAGTGTTTAATCAGCTGTAACACATTGTCACATACTCCATAGAGTTTTCATTTGTCTGTTTTCTAACTACTCTGCCTTAGTAATAAAATAATTGTTGTATAAGTTACACTGCTATATACTTACTTTGTGGCTGCAAGAGTACACATACTGTGATGATAAACTGTTTTGTAGGCTGTACAAGCTTATTTTACAGTATACCAAACACTGACACCAAATTATGAGAGACAAGATTACAGTTTAATGATCAGTGTCACAGCTGACAATGTATATGTAAGGGACAGAAGCAACAGTTACACAATCAACACAGGTGCTGCCTATATATATATATATATATATATATATATATATATATATATATATATATATATATATATATATATATAGCTATATATATATATATATATATATATATATATATATATATATATATATATATATATATATATATATATATATATATATATATATGGGTCTAGGACATATGCACATTTCACTGAAAGTCAAATTAGTGTGCACTTTTCACTGAAAGCTCAATTCACTGAAAACTCAATTCACTGAAACAAATTTCACTGAAAGTTATATATGGCCTTTTCCCCACTGTAGTGCAACCATGGAGTTAGTATATATAGTAAGGGAAGTGTGGGGGGGCACCCCCCCACATCACGGGGTGTGGGGGGCATAGCCCTCCCACATATTTTAAATATGTTGAACTATATACATGGATACTTGCAATTCCAATATATTCCGCTTTTATAAACATAATATATACTTAAAATATGTGGGGGGCTACACCCCCCACCCCCCCTTACTATATATACTAACTCCAGGGTCACACTACAGTGGGGAAAAGGCCATATATAACTTTCAGTGAAATGTGTTTCAGTGAATTCAGTTTTCAGTGAATTGTGCTTTCAGTGATTTGTGTTCAGTCATATGAATTTCAGTGAAATGTGCATTCACTGACATGTCTTAGACCCATATATATATATATATATATATATATATATATATATATATATATATATATATAGGTCTACTTTACTTGACCAAGAACTCATTTGACTGACTCCCATTTGACCAACACCCAATTGACCTAAATTGCAAATAACTGACAACTCATTTGACTGACTCCCATTTCACCAATAGCTTACAATGCTGAATTTCAAAATACTAAATCTTAAACCATAGACAAGCACGCTTCCCAATAACTAATGCTTTCCACAACTTAAAAACTACTTACTTACCCTCTTAACAGAAACTGGACATTGTACAACCAAACTTGTTGGGGGGCTACGCCTGCCACACACCCCCAATGTGGAGGGCTTTGCCCCCCTCAATTATATATGCTAACTCCAAGATTGCACTACAGTGGGGAAAAGGGCATATAAGTTTAACTTACCTTACAGTACTTTACACACGGCCACTACTGCTGGGAATGCAGAAAACATTCGCCAAATTATGTTAGATACTTCCCATAAAAATGTAAAGAGACAAATCCAGATTTAGAAAGACAACAACACTACTTTCTACATGATTACTGGAATTCTAACAGTCAGCACTGTAAGATACAGTAATTCTTTTCATCACAAGCAAGTCACAGGTGAAGGAAAACCCACAAGTCTATGTCTTAAATGTCGGTAAAATACGTGTTAGTCAAATGGGTTGTCAGACATTTGAAATTTAGGTCAATTGGGTGTCGGTCAAATGGAAGTCAATCAAATGAATTTTAGGTCAAGTGAAGTAGACCCATATATATATATATATATATATATATATATATATATATATATATATATATAAAGAGAGAGGCAGAGAATAGTATAAATGAAAGTTATGTTGGAGTTACTGCGGTTTGAAAGACAAAGCTGTGAGCTAATTTGTGGAATGGGAATCTTCATGGACACCTGAGAAGTTAGAAGGTAGCAGGGATATTTGCCCAGCCCTGCTTTTTCTCTTTCTGACAAAAATAATAAAGATGTTTATTTTACTCTGGTCCTGCAGTTATGTTAATCAGGATCTGAGGATAATTCGCAGCCAGACAAGTTTCTGAGTTGTGCGCACAGAGTCATTTTCCTGGTGTGTATGTTGGCACGTCATCGCTGGATGCATAACATTGGTAAGTATTTTAATAATGGATAGCACATTACAGCAGTCTCTACTGAAATTTCTATTGCTTAATGTCATTAGAAGCTTGTGAATAAAAAAAACAGTGATAAAGTTTAATTAAAAAACAACTATCATTTCAATTTAAATTAGTTGCTAAAGCAGCAGATGTGTGTTTTGCTTTTTATGTTGGTTTGTTTAGTATAATATTTGAGCATTCTGACTTTATCAGTTGAACTGTAGTGCTGTCCTATAATACTTTAATGTTTTATCCTTGTTTGTTACATCTCCATCCATGTGTTCTGTTTCTTGGATTTTTGTTTTTTACTTGCTGATCATAATTATCATGGGATATAACAGGAATTTTAAGATATAACTTGTTCCTCAGGACATTATTCATTTCTTGTGACACTGCAGCTCTATACAGCCTGTTTGCCATCTGCTTTGAAAAGAGAAAAAATGGTCATCTTTCAATTATTTATCTAAGTCTGACCAATAAGTGAAATAGACTGTTTCAGTGTCACTTGCATTCTTTTGAATAGACTAGGGCTATGCCATTCCTTTAAGCCAAATAAGAATTCACCTGAAAATTTGCAATGTCATAATTTTCTCTTTTTTTTCTGTCAAGCAATATGGTATATATTGGGTCTATATTATAACATCAAAGTCTAAAAACATCGAATGTTATAATATCGACCCCATTCAATCGAAACACCAGAAAACCGAACAGTCAGAATAGCAAACTTTTTCCCAGGGAAACAATTTGCTATTCCGACAAACATACACACAACTCAAGCACACCAAAATAAATAATCCACACACATACATTTCACGAAACCCTACACTAAACCAGACATACACCACTAGCTACCCACTTACCTTAACCCAACCCTAACCCTAAAGTCCCTAACTCACTAACCCTAAAGTCCCTAACTACTTCACACTCACCTTAACCCAGTCCGTTCACTCACTTACCTTAACCCGGTCTGTAACCATCGCACCACACTTACCTGAACCCAATCCGTAACCTCCGTTCGCTCACTTCCCGAAACCCGGTCTGTAACCATCGCACCACACTGCTGTAAATAGCGAAGTCACGGACCACCGAAATCTTACCCTAGGTAAAATTTTGATGTTCTGAGGCTTCGCTATTCTCAGCTTTCGCACTAAATGCTTCGATATTATAACATTCGAAGTTTTTGAACTTCGATGTTATAATATAGACCCGTCTATATTAACCATTAGCATACCTGATAAAGTCACAAATGCATATTTTCTAAATATTTCAGTTTGTTCTTGAGTTCTGCAGTCCATGTTTCTAGATCTTTTTTTTTTTTCCATTTTTTTTATCTCAAAATACTTTCATATATCTAATTCACTGCAAGTTATGCCGAATATGTGCTTTTATCAGTGCTGGTATAGTGTTCACAAAAGCTGGTTTTGTGCACAGCATGCAACTCTACAAAGTGAAGTATATTCTGCAGAACAGAGTGTGTGCTGTACCTGTAAGAGCCATTCCAGTCTATGGGTACATGCATATAAGTACTGCAAGCAAGAGTGTCATTTTGAGTGAGCAACCAGAGTGAAAGCATGTATGTGTGTAGTAGTCAGTCAGTTAGTTAATTTGTTTAAGTTTTATGTTCCAGACATCCATCCTGATGTGTTTGTGTGCAATAAACAACTTAAATAAAATCCCAAGCCTCATTGTCTTATTTGAATATACAAGATGAGTGACATATTCTTCAAATGCTGAACTATACTATGAGCCATTTACAATTTAATATTAGTGTTAACACAGAGTGAACATTATCTATCTATCTATCTATCTATCTATCTATCTATCTATCTATCTATCTATCTATCTATCTATCTATCTATCTATCTGTCTTTTCAGAGAGCATGCTATCATGTCACAATAAAAAATATACCATATATACAGCTCGGCACTTAGGTTCATAGGTAGTTACTAGGCATGCGGTCCAGGAGACTACTAAGGAGCCTAACCCCAAATTCTCCCAAAGAACTGTCTGGTTGTAACTTGTGTAATGACACATAATAGGCATGTGAAGATAGATTCAAGCACTGTACCTCTGGCAAAAGAAGTATCTCATTAACAGATCATATCTTTAGTCCTCTACCCTAATTGCCAGACCACAATTAAGTCCAGATAACTAAGGCAACTTTTGATACAGGTAACATATATAGGAAAGAATAAGCCCGTAAAAATCAGACACCATCAATGAATATTCATATAACAAACATCTAGAGATATACACTTACAGATAAATGCATATATTATAAGCATATGAGTAACTTTTGTTTTTTGACTCCACACCTGCTTGTCATGAAACCTCAGTAAGTGTTGGGTTCATTCATTCTGCAGTATAGGGGCAAAAATTAAACAGATTTGCCATTATCCAGGAAGTCAAGTAGATATACTAGGTCCTCTCTGGCATCCCTGAGAGCATTTGTATTAAGACTTTAACACCATTCCTGGTGGTTGACATCAGCATCCACAACACTTTGGGTATACTGTTCTCTCACATTACTTGTGCATGTTTCACCCACAGGATATAAAGACAGCTGGCATTGGCTTGGAATGACAAAGCACAAAACTATAGTCCAGGCTATTTTTTAAACTTTTTCTACTTTTCATATCCTCTCACAGTTACAGACTGTACAATCCCCATCATGGTTTACTGCCTGCCATTGCTATTCTACATACTTTGACCAAATTCCACCCCAACTCTTCTTTTGAATGCGAGTAGCTCATCACATCCTTATATTCTTCAGTTTCACTTTATTTGTCTTCCACTCATCTCAGATTTTTCTACTATATAATTTTAGTTATGATATCTAGAAACCTCCTGTCCACATTCCCATTCTCACATTTGACCATTGCTTTCCAGTTTATGGTTATGGCACTCTACCTTTGTTGCCAATTATCTTATTGCCCATATTTTTTTTCCTGCCAACCCGCTCTTCATTCCCTCTACCGTTACTTTAACTTTCCCTTCTTCTAATCATACCTTAACGTCTTGCTATATAGCTGGTGCACAGACAGGACCCAGGAATTAAGAATGATGTGACCACCTCCACAAATACACTGGTCACCAGTGGTGTCCATCAAGGCTCTGTGCTGGGTCCACTCCTCTTTGGCATTTGTTTCTCAGAAATCAAAGCCAATGTCAAGGGCCTCTGTTAACCATGTCTGCAGATGACTGCAAACTAGGAGCAGTCATAAAAGCTCCCACAAGATGTTAACATCTTACAGGAAGGTCTGACACAGACAAATTAATGGTGCCAAATCCACAGCTTAAAACTCAAGGTCAATAAATGCACAGTAGTACCTTTTGGGAAGTCAACCACCCAGGAAAACTATGTCATTGATAAAACACCCCTAAGAGTTGACCCAGTAGTCAGAGATTTGGGAGCACATAGATTGTAACCTTACTTTCAACCAAATGTGTCTAAGGTAATAAGAAAATCATTCTATGTCACTCAGTTTATAAGCAAGGACATTGCATCTAGGTCCAGAGAAGTCATAGCAATGTCACTTTATTTGCCTTCATGTGACCCATTATTTAGTATAATGCCTCTTTCAGTATGTACATGTCAAGGAACATGCAACAACTGGAACATCCACATAGGTTACTCACAAAAAGAATACATGGTGCAATCACAATGCGCTATGTGAATCTCCTCAAAGCCCTATCTCCATACTCACTTTCCTACAGACTGCTGAGAGGCAATCTATGCTTAGCACACACCTGACACAAGGCATCTTTGCATCCCACTCTGATGGACCTTCTGCATATCCACAGAATAAACAGCATCAGAACTACTAGATCTAAGGACCTAAATTTTGCTTACGACATACATAGGACATGTTGGAGGGACATAAATATATCTCAAAGAATGCCCATTCTCTGCAATGAGCTCCCCATCCATGTGAAGCAGAGCCCTTTTCTAACCTTGTTCAGTTGTAAATTGGACCAGTGGATGGGAAATCAAAAATTCACCTAGGGTCTGGCACAAATATCTGTGATGGACAGAGGCAGCCATAAAATTATGCCCTAGCTGACATATACCACTTATAATAACATCTAGGATACAATAACTTGTGGTATACATTTGGATT
This sequence comes from Protopterus annectens, assembly GCF_019279795.1. NCBI lineage: Eukaryota > Metazoa > Chordata > Ceratodontiformes > Protopteridae > Protopterus > Protopterus annectens. Next base: position 721,515,985 of record NC_056730.1, on the reverse strand, counting down.
GCATGCATACCTCTCAGCTGTCCAGATTTTTACAGAATTCCCAGATTTTTGCCTCATATTTTTGGTTAATTTTTATTAAAAGAATGGTTTTATGGCAAATCACTGGCAAATCATTGAGGACTGAGGTCAGAAAATAATAGTAGCCATATGAGTTGTAGACTTCATATCATTCAGAAAATTCATGCTAATGCAAACCAGTTATTCTATCAACTTTCTAAGTTTGTGACAGCAATATTTCAAAAGTGTCCCTATTTTTGGGTCTTTGTCCCCCCATTATTTGTAGCTTTGTCCAGATTTATTGCTCTAAGAAGTTAAGAGGTATGGTTGCATGACTAGCCTTCTAAATGCCCTAGTGATCATTTATTAACCTATGAAAATGGCTACCTGTCCTCCCAAATAAAATATTATCCTACCTTTCTCACCCAATCCTGTTTATTGCAAAGCAGTTTCCCTTATATGCTTCACTCTGCTTGCTTTCCTGTTTTCTTTAAGGTCTTATACTCCCATTTCCACCCTTTAATCTGGTCAAAAATAAATTAAACAAGTGTAGTGAGCCCTTTAAGGCTGATAGCTTCCTTTCCTGCCTTGCTGCTTCTATGTACACATGAATTCACTCAGCCACATTGACCTGCAAATTTAAGTCATACTCACTAGATTTCACTGTCCCTCTACTCAGCCTCCGCTTAGGAGTATATGTTCTTACCACAGTCCCTGCTGTGGCTGAGAGTGTTTTTTTTTTTAATTAGCTGCTGTCACCGCATAGATTTTCCTCTATGCTAATAATTAATGATCTTAAAGACTCATCATGCCTGAAAGGTAAACAGTGGCAGAGTAGGCGCTGTCATGGACACAATATTTCTGAATTCAAGGGTTAGTGGTATGTAGCAGAACTACACACCATTGTGCACTTAACTATATAACCATAAAGCACACAGAAAACTTTGATAATGCAAGCAAAAAATGCTAGATGTAGCAGCATCCATTATGTAGCAGCATATTATAACAGTTAGCATTGTCAGTTCTGACCAGTCCATGCATGGCTGTAGCTGGTGCCAAATGATATGATATTGCTATTAGTTGACATACCACAGCTTTACTGATCAGAAATGTGTTCAAGACATTTTATGGACTTTGGTTGGTGTGTATCATTCACACACAGCTCTATAGGAATATATCACCTTCCCATACCTGTGGAGGCATGGTGTGTATAATTATATCCATTTTAGCTACATGGATGTTTCAGAAACCATTAGGGGGCATGCTGAGTTTCTCAGACATCTACTTCTACTATACTCAACAATTTCCTTAACGTTATGCCTCCACATTGGATGAGTACATATGTTTTTCCACAGGGAAGTGCTATCACCATGTGCCCTTTCTTTGACATTACCTGCTTCTTTGAGGTACTGGGTGTAATAAATTGCACACATATGGCAATAAAGGCCCCACATGACTTGCAGTTACAAAGGTTTGTGAACAGGAAGGACTACTATTCCATGAATTGACCGAAAGTCTTTTATGTACGTGAGATGATACTAAAGGTGTCTGCACAGCACACTGACAGTTTGCTTGAATATCATATATATGACACATATAAGCTATATTGCTGCTTTCTTCATGGTATTATTCTACAAGGCTATTGAGTTGGTGAGTGCAGGCACTGTTGCTAATACATATGGCTGCATCTATATAAATAGCTACATAGCTAGCAAGATAGATACAGATATATATATATATGGCGTGTTCAAAGTGGTAGCCTGCTAACAGAATAACATTGTGTTACAGGAGGTTATACCACATACCCCCTAGAGCCCTAGCTGGTGACATACATATAGAAATCACAGAGCATAGCCATAGCATTCTTATCATGTGGCATCCTACATAAAATGCATGTGAGTAAGCAGGCAAAGCAGTCCCTGATACCAGTGGAGTCAAACCACACACAAACACAGACAGCACAATAGATGCATCAACTCCATTGCCCGATGTGAGTGAGGTGGAAGAAGAACAAGCAACATGGGTACAACTCCCGTCCAGACAGTGTTGGGCAGAGTACTTGGCAGTGCAGGCAAAACAGCAATGTCTAATGCAGAAATATGGCCCCTGATGAGTATGCAGTGACAGTGTAGTAGACAAACTATGATGTAAGTACTGTTAAATTCAGGCTATGCTGCTCAATGTATGGTATGCGCATCAAACATTACAATATATACCACCAGAAAGGATGGTGTAGTGGGTCCAGATGGTTAAGAACATAATGACACATATATAACTGCACAAACACTGGCCTCTCATATTATATGTGGTACAAATGTTGATAAGGACAAGTCACACTAGAAAAAAGGTTTGTGATAAAGTTTTCATAAATTTCTTCAAGGAATATGAGCCCCACAAAGGCAGACACAGCCTCTCATATTACATGATACAAAACAGGCTAATAAAGTGTAGTGATAGCTTCATAAAAGCAGGCATTTAAGTGATCAAACTGTAAACCACTCTACAAACCACTCTATTAGATTATCCTGATGACGTAAGGGCAAAAGTGTTTTCTTAAATATAGTTTTATAGTGGTAGCTCATGATGTGTTGCCATTTTTTTAAATAAAATAAAAACCTTTTAACTACAAATGAGGTTCCATGGGCTGCTAAGCTGGTAAAGCCTCATGAGTCCTTCAGGCATATTCAGGTAAGGGACTAACTTCTAAGCTTTGGAATTGGCTCCTTGTTTTCCTATTTTCCAGATTTTCCTCCAATCAGCTCCCCTGAACCCTCCCACCATTGTGAATGTAATGCATTTGAAGAAGAACACTCATTATCTACCTACTTAACTGAATAAACTAATTTAAACTTCAGCAAGGCGTCTTTATTCTTTCCACAGGGAGGGCATCAGAGGGAAAGTCTCCTAGATCTGCTAGCTAAAGTGATTTTAACTGGACTAATCCTTTGTACTATGTTTTAGAGACAAGGCATAATAAGGCAATAGGTCTTTAAAGTTTGTTGTCTTGGTAGAGTCACCTCCTTTAGGTAATGGTATGTTATGGCTGTTTTCCCGAAGAAAGAAACATATTATTCTTGCATGGGATGATTGATTTGAACAGAGACTGAGAATGCATTTGTGGACAAGGCTAACTTCAGGTAGTCTGAATGTAAGTTGTTGATAAAGGTGGAGCAAGGTCTGAATTTGCTTAGCAGATATTTTATGTTGGAGTTAGAAATGGGTTGAAGGGAGAAAGTGGGACTTTTGAAGTTTGCATGTTGTATTGGGCTAAAGTGGGATGTTAAGTAAGGAACTGCTATTAAGAGCAGCTGTAGTGTCTGAAGTGGGAGTTGAATTTGGTAGGGGTATCTAATGGAAAGAGATCTGAGCAAGAGTTTGGAGTATTAGCATGTCAAAGTGTAAGATTTTATCTACTGAAACCTGATGTTTTTAGGATTATATTTTAGGTGAAGTTAATGATGCAAGTAATACTGTTTTCTATCAAAGTTGTCCTGTTTTTTGGATAGTTTTCAGTGATGTTTGTTGTTTTGTAGAAGTGCTTACTTCTGTGCTATTCTCTCCAGGCTTTATCTCTTTTTTTATTAGAGTTTTGCTAGTGAGGGATAACCAGGGTGTCTGTTTAGCTTTGACTCTTTACCTTCTTATATGGGCTAGGCTATTTAGAGTGACAAGGAAGACTGTGTTGAATCTAAGAACAACAATATGTGGAGGCAAGACCAATTAAGGGATTTAAGAATATTGTTAAAGTTGCCTAGGACAAAACTAGTATGGCTGCAGGATTCCTTATATTGCAATCATTTTGTATGGTGATTTCTTACTCTGTAGACACAGGTGGGATGATGGTTGCTGATGGAGTCAGGGAGACTTCCTGGTAAGGAGTACGGATTAGGGTTTAAGACCAGGATCTTATCCAGGTGGAGCCGATATTGGTATTTTTCTTCCCTTATGAACATTTGACTGTATTAACCATAGTAATATTTTTAATATTTATTTTATGACTTATTTGCTATGTTCTTCTGAAAATTTGATTTTTTCCTCAGCAGTTTTTTAGGCCACACCAGTGAGGGTTTTAAATTAAATGTTAATATTCTTATTAATTTCACCTTGCATTATCACAAACCTACTCTCAGACTTAAAAATATCATTGATTTGATTTAAACTTAATCAACACTCTAAAATAAATAACTAAAAATAGAATCTTCCTTATTCTGTATTCTGCAATGTCAGTCACAAAGGCAGTAATTAAAGATTAAACTTATTACTAAACCCTGCAGTACCATAAAAGTGTATCTTCACTCTTCATAATGTACTCTTTATACCTATTATAACCCCTGTTGCATTTTTACAGAAAGAGCTGTCTAGTCTTGGACTAGAAACCCGCCCACCAAATTTAGCATTGGATCAAGCTTTTAACTCAGCAAAGCTAGCACACTTCATTATGCTTACTATGTGTGCTATGCTTTTTGTTGTTCTTTGTTTTCTAATATAGTAGTAACTTCACAATGAAATGAACTACATTTACATCATTGATACAAACTATCAAAAATCCCAGAAGTTCAGTTCACAAAAAAGTAATTTTATAAAAATAATAAATAACATAAAACAGTGACATTGATAATTGATATCTGTGTATCCTGATTCAGACACAATTTTATCAAGACAATAACCTTAGAAACCCTTTAATCAATAGCAATTTGTCTCAAGGATCTTATACACTGCTTGCTAAAGTTCACATAATTAATTGGAAACTGAGAACCATTTTCTTCTGTTTATTTCAAAGCAATCTCTCATGCATATATATTCAAGCAATGGGCAGGATTAATTAACAGCTAAACTAAGTGCAGCTATCATGTATGTGGCAGAGCACACTGTGCACATGATAGAGTTTGTTTGTCTTTCGGCTTTTCCCGGTAAGGGGTTGCCACAGCGGAACTCCAGTCTGCTAATGATTGGCAGTAGACTTTCACAAACACCAAGGTGCCAGCTCGACGTTCAGCCTTCAATGAAGGCACGCCCATTTACGCATGTCTTTTGAACGCCCACCCAACTGTGGGGAGGACATGCAGACTCCACACAGAAGGCAATCCCTGCACTCCAGCCGAGAATCGAATGGGAGAACCTCTTGCTGTGAGGCAACAACGCTACCGCTGCACCACTGCGGATATTACTATTTGTTATTTGTTAACTCATTTCCTCCAGTGGAGCTGTGGAAGTTTGTGGTGCAAGTTTGCAGTGCAACTTCCAGTGGGCGGAGCCTAAGCTGTTTGACAACATCAAATTATATCTTCACATTTCAAATGTTCATATCTCTGGAACCATAGGGGATTGCTTAAGAAATGCAAATGCCAAATTCTTCAGCACAAACTATTTTTTATAGTGGCTGTATCCTTTAGATTCCAGGTCTTAAACTGGATGTTATAAATCATAGTAAATGCTGTAGCTATTATATTTATAATATATTGTAAACAACTTACAATATCGCAACAAAAACTAGAGTTACACATATGCTGTCAGCAAAATTTTGTTAATCTAGCTGAGAGTTTTCTTATGAGGCTAAGCAATTCTGTCTCTACTACTTAGTTGTTGATATATTTAGAGAACCATGACATTTATGACAATATAAATAATTATGTGAACAAGAATTAATATTGCTTTACCTGCACTAGACAGAAGTCGAATATCAATGTAGTTATGTCTACCTTTCTGTAAGATTTAAGATGAAATATTTTCTTACTTTATATTTAGCATGGTTTTGAAATTAATAATGCAAATATGAACAAGCAATATTTCATGCCTAGAGGCGTCAGTAGAACGTAACTGCAAGAACATCTGGAAGCATCACTAGGGTGTAATGAATTAAATGGGTCTACAGTTAGCTTAGGGCCACAAAATATAGGTAAATGGCAGAATATGCTAATGATAGCATAAGTAGCTAAATTATATGCTAATCAACTAATCCAACAGGGAGGAACTATTCGGGAAGCTATAAAGCAATTGTGTACGCTCAGTGTAGCCACTTGCCCTGAAATCCAAAACCCTTTGGATTTCAGCCACAGTTACACTTAGAAAAAAATGGTATTAGCAGTAGCTGCTGCCATCATTACCCTATATGTACTACAGACTTTACTTCAAGGTACTGCTGCCAGACCTCTGCCAAAAAGAAGGAGGGTGTTTAGACCCTGTTTGGCTTAGCATGGACTACATGACACACATATTGCAGAGCAATACCAGTTTGACAGGGAAACACTAGATGAAATATGCAACTTCTGCTGCCCTCATCTTAGGCTCCAGGGAAATCACAGAGATCCCATCCCAGTGGAAGCAAAGGTAGCTTTATGTATAGTAGCTACATGTCTTTCCAGAGACCCACAGGGGATATATTAAGAGTGTCACAGATCTCAGCTTCTAGAATATTACATCATTTTCTGAATGCAATGCTACAACATGCAATGGAACATTACTGTTTCCTATAAATCCTCCACAGGATAAACCAAGAACCATGCAGGCATGTTGTTACAATAACACACTTCCCTGAAGTTTTAGGAGGCATAGATTGCACACTTATAGAAATAAATACCCCACACTGTGAACATAGCAGGAGGTACATGAACACAAAAGATGCCACTCTATAAGCTGTCAGGTTGTCTGTAATGCTCAAGAGATCATCTACAATGTCTGTGCAAGCAGCCCAAGAAATCTTTCATAACTCACACATATGGCAGACCTGTGAGCTGTACACATTTGCTAGGGGTGTCTTTCCACGAGACCATCTAGTTGGTGATGCAGATTATGCTTTGTAATTCTGGCTATAATACCCATGAGAAACCTATACAACTCCACTGACCAAGGATCCGATGATGCTCATGCTCAAACCAGAAATATCATAGACAGTGTATTTGGCTTGCTCAAATCAAGGTTGCAGTGTCTAGACATCTGTGGAGGTGCGCTGTAGTATGACGTAGCAACTTCTGTTAATGCTTACAGCCTGTTCCACGTTGAACAATATCATTCTCAGGAGACAGCTTCAACAAGGATACCTAGGGGAAGGACCACATGTTCCAGTACCACAGGCAGGGCCAGCAACTTCAGCCGATATAGATGAGGAGTCTGAGGGTGAACGACCAGCTGCAGATGCTGCTGGCAGATGTAAAAGTGCACAATATGCTATGGATCTAGTTAAGTGGCAAAGAATAGCATACACACATTCTGAATACCTAAAAGAATGAATAACAGCCTTAGAACATACAAATATTAAAAATGATGCCTGACAAAATGTGCAACCTTTACTTAGACATGTAATGGTTATATTCTATTAATGCCAGGCATAGGTAACCCACCAATGAGACTTCTCATCCCTCTATTATTACCAAGGTAAGTCTAGAAACTGTATAAAAAATACAGGTATGCAAATGATTACTGTGTTATGCAAATTCTCATATACTCCTAAGGCCATACATATCCAAGTGCACAGTAATGTCAACAATACCTTATGACTGATGTTTGTAATACACAGGCATAGATTTTGACCAATAATGTGCATCAAGCCATTCATTTGACAACTGCATATATACCAGTGAGAAGGTAAGGGTAGCATCATTTGCACATGTATAACAATAAGCAAGGCCTAAACATCTACCCTGACAGCATGAGCAACAACAGCAACACAATTACAGTGAGAGTCAACAATTATAGAAGCAATCGTGCACAACTGATTATGAACTATCATTAAAAGCATTTATTCTGCAATACATTTACACTTAAAGAAGATTCTGAATAAGCAAGGATTAGCTATCCAGGCTGTGCAGCAGACATATATGCAACTCAAAGTCACAGAGAAATGTACAAAGGGCAGGCCACAGTCATCATCATTTGCATAGGGTGGGGGCAGGAGGCCAAGCCTGACACCACAGATGTGAGTATGTGTAAGTAAAACTAAAGTGTATTTCATAAATATCCAGTTTGCAGGACAGCACCTCCCCATCATAAAGTCTACAGGGAGAACTAACCAGTTCTATAACTGGATTAACCACTGTGTCTCCCCCAATCTGTACTATGAGTTCTCTGTGCTATATGTATGCATAGACATAATGACTGTGTCCAAAATAGAGGCCAGAGATATTGGAGGCGCAACATCAATGTCAGGCTGACCTTCTGTACCCCCAAACTTTGCATATTCATTACTGCCATCATCATCAGAGGCTACCAATACTGTGACATCAGGTGGCTGCAGTTCCACAGTGCCACTTTCAAGATCACCTATGATAACAATTAAGCAAAATAAAAGAGTAAACAATAATCAAACCTATGTTATGTGAAAAATATATTACAATTTAAAGGATGCTAATGCAATGAAATAAAAAAAACTTTCAGTTACACATACATCTACCTTCTGGATATTAATAAAAATACAGAAGATGTGCTTACCATGTGCAGGTGGTCATACAGTTGCAAACTGAGGTGTCCCTACATATAAAAAAGAGATGACACAGAGATGATAAACATCACTAAGCAACTAACAGAAGAAACAGAAGCCAATTGCCTTTACAACTGCAGAATAAGACACATCTGGTAGAAATCATTGTTGTTCACTGGACTACCCCTCCCCACATTCCTCCTCCTTCTCCCTCTCCATCTATGTCACTTCTCTTTCTCTGTATATATATATATATATATATATATATATATATATATATATATATATATATACAATAACAATTATTGATTTACGTAAATTTATTTTAATAACATACCTGGAAGTTCTGCAGGAGATACACTTGAGCAGTCTTCCATGTCAGTCCAAATATCAATGAGTCTGTGTGAACCCAGTGCTGAGCTGTCTGGTTCTCTGAAAGTAGACAGGAACTTCTCTTTTCATCAGTAGTTGCATCTGCAGGAGGACCATCCATGTAGTCACAGGTTCACTGGCTGTTGCAGCTACCTGATGTCTGGTCACTGTAATCATATCACTGGCCCTATATTTTATTTTGGAATATGTACATACCTGGTCTCCCACTGCATTAATGTCATTCACCATCTACTCCCAGATATGATCACAGGAGGACTTGTCACCCCTGCCTCTCTCTAATAGGAATGACCCCTGGTGATGTATGTCTTGAATGATCATATTATTCTCAGTGTCCATGCATGGCAGTTTACAGGTTGAAGATGTCTTGGTCACCACAGCCCTGTATGAGAGGAAATATAATAGGAAAGAAGAAATGCATTATAAAAAAATGTTGAATACACACAAAAATATATCTGAATGCATCCACTCATCATACACAAACTACATGAAAAAGGAAGACTTCATATGAATGCACACAACTTAATAAACTCTTCCCTTTGCAAAACAAGGAAAGAACTTGCTAATAAATTTATAGCAGAACAAACTTATCTGCCACTCTGTATCACATTGCAACATTAAAAAATAACGTACATCTGCCATGAAAAATTATTAACATTTTTTCATCTAATATGCTTGTGATGCCAGTGCACTGAACCAGCAATCAAAGATCTTCAATCCACACCACTAACACCAGTGAGAGTCTTCAACATTGGGAAGGATAACAAATACACACACAGTAAAGTACAATTTCCCTTAAGAGCACACTGAGATCACAGTCAGTCTGTGGCTGGCTTCTCCCTTTCTCTCCAGATCCCCAATAAGACTCCCCACTGTCACAGCTATAGGGCACAGATCTCAGCCTAGTGGTCAAGCTAAAACCTCCAGCACCCTCCTTGTCCAACCAGTGCTTCATGTCCCTGCCCAAGTAGCTGACACACACACACACACACACACACACACACACACACACACACACACACACACACACACACTAAGATATGAGTTATATGCAAACACATAGACACTCCTGGGGAAGGCTGGCACAGGTTCTCCAGCTATTCCCCTTCCTGCCAGTCTATAAGGTAGTATCAGCTGTCACCAACAACTATCAGCTACTAATAAGGCCCTTACCAAAGGGTGTCCAATTATTACTGTGCAATATTATCATCCAAATAGTAAGTGTGATCCAGGGCTAAAGCTATTGGAGTGGCTTGGACAGTATCACTATATACTTGCAATGTAATCTAGAGCTTAAATTATCTCTACACAAAACAGCCACAGTTGAAAGGTTTGAAAATATTTAATAATAAATAATAAAAAACAAAAGACAATACTTCTTACTACATAGTGCTAGTCAAGAGTCCAGAGATCACAGGAGAATGCTTAAAATAATACAGTAGAATAATTCTGACATCAATACAGAAAACAGCTAGTCTAACTTTACTATTTTCTATCTATATCTAAGAGCAATCACAGTTCTAAATAAACTTACATATAGAGCAAAAGCAGAGTACTGGTGAGTTGTTGTCCACTTCAGACAAAATCCAAAATGCTTTCTCTTTGTCTCTGAGAAAGTCCTCGAAATTGATAATTCATCCTGCTGACTCATTTTAGATTACATCATTCTTTACAATTCTCTGGTTTCCCAGACTAACAGAAATTCTACATTTCCATTTCTTAGTAAGCTTGCACCTGGTCAGGAAACCACAGTAATTAAAGATCTAGCAATTAACTCTGGTCTCAAAACAATAGAAAGAATCTGCTGGTTCAGATACCACAGCTCTGAGCCCTGAGATCAAACAGTCATAAAATGCTTGACTTATCAGCTTTCTTACAGCAGAGTGCACTGTTGTTACCTCTTTTTCAGTTCAACATCCACTACAGTCTTCTCACATTTAAGAGAAAAAGCCTATGGCTTTTATTAATATTTACAAAGACATAGAATTATCCACAAAATTCTATCTAGCTAGGCTGGCAGCCTTCACATATCTTCACAATGCACTTTGGAGGAGCGCATCCAGGTAGACAGCAGAGCCTTAATCACTGCTAATAATGCAAGAACCCATGACCTTGATAAGAATTAATACAGCATTCTTCTGAAAAAAGTGGTCAGTTTTCAGTATTAAATTTTCCATTTACCTGTCATCAATTATATATAAAAATACTGCATGGTCAAAAAATAACTGTGGAATAATGCAGACAGTAAAGCAATACCTGTATTGAATTCAATCCATAATTAAGGTTAAATACATCAATTTGTTCATAACAACAACTTACCTTTGCAGCAAGTCAGTTGTGAAAGTGGAAAAAAATATTTCAAAGTGGAAAAAAATATTTCAAAGCAAGTATCAAGTTTTCGGGATCCAAACAGTCTCTCCTGCTATGAAACAAGTACCTTAGCTGTACAAATAACTTTATATAATGCATATTCAGCCCTCTCAACACTGAATATACAACTGGTGTGTGAACACATTAGCATTCATGAATTCCACAATCTGCACTAAGTATAGGAAATGGAAACATGGTATAAGGACCTACATTTTTACACACACATACCCTACCTCTTCAGGGATGAGTACTGAGATGTGCTACTAATAAGTACTTGCAAGTGTGAATGATTTTGGCTCCAGTATCAATCCGGGTGAGTCAGGAGAATGGACGTAAAAGAAATTTTGTGAATACCATTGACCGACTTAGGAGAGCAATATTCCTAACATTTATATGAGTTGTTTATAACAACATTTTAAACCTCTGAATACAACTGTCTCTGCAATTCTAAGGAAGTAGATTACTCATTGAAACACCTATTAACTGGAACACAATGTACATAGCATAGATATGGAAATGGTGTTTACAAAATAAAGAGAAGCAAAGAGGTACAGTGTTCAAATTTGTTATTTTATATTGTATGAGGAAAGATTATCTTCTACATTGCCAGTATCACATGCATCAACACATCTATCTGACTGCAAATTATACAAGACAAATGTCAGAATTGTTTTCTGTTGCACTTGTAATATCAATTGATATGATCCCACATACTATTAATAACCTCTTTTTATCATCACAGTATAATGTGTGTGGCACATAGTAATAAGATTTGTAACTGTGTCTTATAAGTACCCTGGTGCCTGGGGTTCTAATCCAGAAATGGTGGTGTTTGACTGAACTTAATGATATTCAATGAGCATATATTCATGTTGAAACACAAAACGTTTCAGAAATATCAAAACTATGTGTTTTAACTACTTGTCTCATAATCTGTTGTCTCTTTCAGTAAGTTTATTTTTTTATTTTCTCTTCATTGTTTGCATACCATTTGGCATTGCATACTTTGGACTGGCAACAGTGGTGAACTACAGTTTACTACCTAAAGAAAACATAAAATATTTCATTTAGGCTGCTTCTGTAATGCAAACTAGTCTGGAGGCAGAGCACTTTGGATAGTACTCAGTGAAGAAAAAGGACCTTTGTCTGTATTACAAGGTGTAAGTGCAGTAAGCATAGAAAAAAGATAGCTGCTCTAGGGTTAAAATTCAGTTAACTGATAATTTTATGGGAGGGGGCTAAATACATATTTACATACATTTTGTGATATCACTCTGTGGTTGTTCAAAATTCAACTATGGTTAGTACTGCTAACAACATGTCAGCTATTTTCTGCCCACTTTCACATTTTTTGACATTCTCTACAGTTCTGATAATTTGTGCCAGCAGTTAATTTGTGACATGTTAAGGATATGTGAGAAGGATGAATGTGTCACTGTAATGCCTTTCTTGCTCTGGTCATTGCTAAGTATACCCTATGCTTGAATTAAGTTTTTCTTTCAGTTTTTTTCTCTATGACTTTTTTTATAATGCATTTCTTCCACTTGGCAGCATGAAAACACAATTCACTTCCTAAGGGAAAAAAGTGAAAATTTTAATTTAGGCTTTCTTCTGCACCAGAAACAAGCCTAGCAGTGGTGCATGGCTATCAGCACTCAGGAAGGCACCCCAGATAGTACTCAGTGAACACATTCAACCTGTCTACTAATTTTTCCTTGTGACATAAGGTGTAAGTGCAATAATCATAAGGAGCAAAAAATAGCTGATGGAGCATTTGGATCCAGTTGACAGGTACTTTTACAAAATGGGTGAGAATGTTATTTGTCACAGCATTTTGATTAGGAAGTTCACAGTAAATGCTCAAGTATCAGAACTATGTTTATTGCAAGAAATGTATAATCAATGATATTTAATATAGAATGCACATACATAGGTTTACACAATATTTTTGTCTCAATTATTGAATTCTCACATATTGTAATATGTATTCATGGCAGTATGTGTTATAGGCTCATATATTCATAGGTAAGTACTAGGCTATTGGCCCTAGGGCCTATATAACCTAGCCAAAAAGGTACCATGGCTTTTGCCACCTAAGAAAATTATTTTCCTGTGCCTCTGTCCAGCAGAGCCACAGAGGTGATCCCTGGGGTAAATTTCCTATTTCCCATCCAGTCAAGATTTTTCTTAAAGAGTGCTAATGAGGAGCATTGTTTGATATAGATAGGTAGTTTTTTCCAGAGTATGGGAAGTCTCTGGGACAGGAATCTGTCCCTCCAGCATGTTCTGTTTAATTTAGTGACAAGGTTTGCATCCCTAGAGCATGTAGCTCAGAGGGATTGGGATTTCATTAAGTGAAGCATGTCCAACAGCTCTGGGCTTGACATAGCTTTTTATGTTAGGCAGAGATCACCTCTGAATAGGCGATATATGACAGAGTAAAGCTGGAGTTTTTGAGATGGTCTGTGTAGGGCATCTGTTTGAGCCTGGTAATCCTCTTTGTGAGGTATTTCTGTGGCCTTTCCAGTTGTTGTAGATGTCTTGTGAGGTACATACCAAAAGGGGCATTGTACTCTATAATGGGTCTAATGAGTGATGAGTAGAGGGGAACAATGACCTCTTTTTTCCCTGGAAGAGAAACATTTTGTGATGAAGTGTGCTACATAGAAGGATATTCTGACTACTGTGATGATGTGATTTTCAAAGGAGAGACTACTGTCCACCTGTGTCCCAAGGCCTCTTATCACACTTTCAGTGTTAAGTAGACTACCACCTATGTGGTAAGTCATGGGTACAGAGTTTTTACCAAAGGGGATGACAATGCCCTTTTTGGCATTGAGCTTAAAGCCATGGCTTTGACACCAGGCATCTGTCTCTGTGAGGCCCTTTTATAGGATGTCCATCATTAGGAATTTCGAATATAGCTCCTAGTTTGCAGTCATCTGTGAACTTTGCTAGCCAAAGCCCTTCTGTGCTAGCCTGTACTTCAGAAAAGCAGAAACCAAACAGGAGAGGACCCAGGACTGAACCCTGTGGTACTCCACTTGTCAGTGGTCTGAAGTCGGACTTGGAGTCTGCTACTTTCAAAGTGTGGGTTCTGTCAGTGAGCCAGTTGGCAACCCATCTTGTGACATAGGGATTTATACCTAGTTTAGTGAGTTTATCTATAATTCCAGAGTGGGGGATGGTGTCAAAAGCCTTGGCGAGATCTAGATAGGCTGTGTGAACCACCTTACCCTTGTCTATGGGTTTGGTGACTGCTTCAAAGAAGTCTATCAGGTTTAGGAGATATGATCTGCCTTTTACAAACCTGAACTGGGTTGGGTGCAGAGATTGGAGATTGCCAATGTCTTTGTGTATAAGAACCATGATGATACGTTCCATGGCCTTGCAGGCCTTGCAGACCAGGCTCGTTAGGCTAATGGGGCGGTAGTTCCTGGGGTCTGTGGTGGCTCCTCCTTTGTGGAGTGGGGTAAGTTTGCTGTGCGCCATTCAGTGGGCACAAAGCCTGAGGTGAGGCTATGATTGAACATGGTGCTTAGGTGGGGTGCCAGTTCATTCTCTAGTTCATGTAGAACACAGCCTGGGATGTTGTCAGGTCCCATGGATGCTGTGTTCTTGGCTTTGGAGAGTGTAGTATTTACCTGTGCAGCTGTGATTACAGGAACTTTGCATTCTTCCAGTATAGAGATAGGCCCTTTAGGGGTGAGAGTGGGGTAAATTAGCACTGAACCTATCTGCCAGGATGTTGGCAATGTCAGTTGGTTCTGTATATTTAGTGCCATTGTGCTGTAACTCAAAGCAGATATGAGCGTTGCCATTGAGATTCTTGACATAGCTATAGAATGCTTTGTGGTTGTCTGTAGATTCAGTGGTGATGTTGTTTTTGTAACTAGCTTTGCTGGATTTTATCAGGGATCTCAGCTTCTTACTGAGGCTGACCAGGGAATTCCTCTAATCATGGGATTTTACTCTTTTTTGCAACAATTTCTTTCTTCTGTTGTAGAGTTTGTTTATAGCAGGGGACCACCAGAATGGCTTCCTTTTTTGGAGGATAGCATCTTGGTTCTGTTAGGGATAGCACGATCCATGTACTCGTGTAAGTGCTTATAAAGTGCATTTGTGTAGGATTCAGCAGTCATACCTCTATTGTCTGGCTGCATGGTTGTCGTGAAGTTTGCCACTTCTGTCTTAAGAAGTGTGAAATTGGCTTTGGAGAAACTTTTTATGATGGTTCCCTAATGGGGGGTGGGGGCGGGATGTGGATGTCTAGAGTGATTAGCTTGTGGTCGGATCTGACCAATGAGGAATTGGCCTCTGGTGTGCAACATCAGTCGCCCATGTTAGTAATGACCAGGTCTAGGATATTGCTGCCCCTGGTGGGGGTGTGGATAAGTTGATCCAAGGCATTGGAATTTATGAATTCCAGAAAACATTACGCAAAAGAGTTGGTACATGAGTAGTTTTCCCAGTTAATGGTGGGGTAGTTGAAATCCCCCATTATTAGGGTGTTGGGTTGTACTCTAATATTTTCCAGTGTATCAAGAAATGAGGAGTGGGAATCCTGGGGCATGGTAGGGGATCTGTAGCAAGTTACAATTTGGATTGCGGTCTTGCCCAGAGTTAGTTGCACTTGGATAATCTCAGATGCATTATGCTGAGCAACTAGCCTGGAGGTGTAGATATCCTTAATGAATATGGACCCACCTCCGCCTTTAGTGTTTCGGTCCAGGTTAGGTGGCCAAAAGTTGTGGTAGGAATTATAGCCTGGTAATGCAAGGGTACTCTCTGGAGCCTTGAACCAGGTCTCTGTCACTGCACAGATGTCGATGTTCTCCATTTTAAGGAGTGCCTCGAGTGAATGCATTTTGAGGTTTAGACGTCTAGCACTGAATAGCATTACCCTCATATTTTGCTTGTCTGTACCGGTTAAAGTGGTGAATTTGTCATTTGAACCTTGCCTAAAAAAGGCACTATAGGGGTAGCAAGAGCCTTAGCCAGTATCCGAAATCCCAAGGGTGACAGGTGTAGGCCATCTCTGGCAAATCATCGTAGTCTGTTGATCATGTCATCCCAGGCAGACAGATACTGGATCCCCATAGAGTGACACTAGAAGCTTAGCCAATTGTTGAAGTCAATCATTTTGTCCTTGTACTGTGGTATAATTCTGGGTGATGGCAGGATGCTACTCAGGGATAGGGTCATACCTGCCTGGGCTTCAAGATCGGAGAGCTTCTCCATGTCTCTATTCATGTAGTCCAGGGAGGTATGTCTCAGGTCATTCACACCAACATGGACAATAACAGAGTCATATTTGTACTTGTTGTGTAGTGACCTGAGTGCGTGCATTATGTGGTGGATACTGGCACCCGACAGGCAGTTGACAGTAACTTTCTCCTTGTTTAGCCTGGTGAGTGGAACATCAGTATGCCTGACTATAGAGTCACCTATGACTAGAGTGTTTGGTACATTGTTATGCCTTATGGGCTGTGGTTGAGTGGCACACTGAGTTTGTGAGCTATGTGTCATTTGGGTTGTATTGGGGTGTGGAGGTTGCCTACGTTTCTGCTTTGGAGGTCTCTGTTGCTTGAGCAGATTTTTATTGGGAGCCTCAGCGAATGTAGGTGTGTGTTTCATGTTTCTATGTTTATGTTTTGGTGGTGTAGGTTTTGAGGGACTATGTGATGAGTGTGGTGTGGTGCAAGTGTTTACCTTCTCCTCTTGACTGTCTAGTCCAGTCTTGGGTGAAGAGAGCTTTGCTTCCAGTTTGACTGTATGAGTGCAACTCTCACAGGTTGTAGTGTTGGGTGGTAGAAGGAAAGGGCTGTCTATGTCATCATCATCTTCTTTCGGCAGTTCCTATTAGGGGTCACCACAGTGGATCATCTGTTTCCATTTCTTCCTGTCCTCTGCATCATGCTCTTTCACACCAACCACTTGCATGTCCTCTCTCACCACATCCATAAATCTTATCTTAGGCCTTCCTCTTTTCCTCCTACCTGGCAGCTCCATCCTTAGCATCCTTTTCCCAATATACTCATCATCCCTCCTCAGCACATGTCCAAGCCAATGCAATCTCGCCTCTCTTGCATTGTCTCCAAAATGTCCAACCTGAGCTGACCCTCTAATATACTGATTCCTAATCCTATCCATCCTAATCACACCCAGTACAAATCTTAACATCTTTAACTCTGCCACATCCAGTTCTGACTCCTGCCTTTTTGTCAATGCCACTGTCTCCAAACTGTATAACATAGCTGGTCTCACTACCCTCTTATAGACCTTCCCTTTCACTCTTACTGGTACCCGTCTGTCACAAATCACTCCTGACATTCTTCTCCACCCATTCCACCCTGCCTGTACTCTCTTCTTTACCTTTCTGCCACATTCACCATTACTCTGAACTGTTGATCCCAAGTACTTAAACTCATCCACCTTTACCAACTCTACTCCCTGCATCCTCACCATTCCTCTACCCTCCCTCTCATTTACACACATATATTCTGTTTTAGTCTTGCTGACCTTCATTCCTCTCTTCTCTAAAGCATATCTCCACCTCTCCAGGGTCTCCTCAACCTGGTCCCTACTCTCACTACATATCACAATGTCATCTGCAAACATCATAGTCCACAGGGCCTCCTGTCTGATCTAATCTGTCAACCTGTCCATCACCACTGCAAATAAGAAAGGGTGCAGAGCTGATCCTTGATGTAATCCCACCTCCACCTTCAACGTATCTGTCACTCCCACCGCAGTCCTCACCAATGTCACACTACCCTTGTACATATCCTGTACCACTCTTACATACTTCTCTGCCACTCCCGACTTCCTCATACAATACTACAACTCCTCTTTTGGCGCCCTGTCATATGCTTTCTCTAAGTCCACAAAGACACAATGCAACTCCTTATGACCTTCTCTGTATTTCTCCAACAATACTCTCAAAGCAAACATTGCATCTGTAGTGCTCTTTCCTGGCATGAAACCATACTACTGATCACTAATCATCACCTCCCTTCTTAACCTAGCTTCCACTACACTTTCCCATAACTTCAAGCTGTCACTGATCAATTTTATCCCTCTGTAGTTACTGCAACTCTGCCCATCACCCTTATTCTTAAAGATAGGTACCAAAGCACTTTTTCTCTACTCCTCAGGCATCCTCTGACTTTCCAAAATTTCATTAAACAATCTGGTTAAAACTTCCACTGCCATTTCTCCTAAGCACATCCATGCTTCCACTGGTATGTCATCTGGGCCAACAGCCTTTCCATTCTTCACCCTCTTCATAGCTGTCCTTACTTCCTCCTTGCTAATCTGTTTCACTTCCTGATTTACTATCCCCACATCATCCAACCTTCTCTTTCTCTCATTCTCTTCATTCATCAGCCCTTCAAAGCACTCTTTCTATCTACTCAACACACTCTCCTGACTTGTGAGTACGTTTCCCTCACTATCCTTTATCACCCTTACCTGCTGCACATCTTTCCCAGCTCTGTCCCTTTGTCTAGCCAATCAGTACAGGTCCTGTTCTCCCTTTTTAGTGTCCAATCTCTCATACAACTCTTCATATGCCTTATCCTTAGCCTTCGCCACCTCTCTCTTTGCCATGCGCCTCATCTCCTTATACTCATGTCTACTTTCTTCAGATTATTGACAATCCCACTTCTTCTTCACCAGCCTCTTCCTCTGCATACTCTCCTGTACTTCCTCATTTCACTACCAGATCTCCTTGCCCTCCTTCCTCTGTCCAGATGTCACACCAAGAACCTTTCTAGTAGTCTCCCTTACTAGCTCTGCTGTAGTTACCCAGCTATTCGGTAACTCTTCACTGCCTCCCAGTGCCTGTCTTAACTCTTCCCTGAACTTCACCTCACAATCACCCTTTTTTAACTTCCACCATTTAATCCTTGGAACTGCTTTCACACTCCTCCTCCTCCTCTTCTTGATCACCAACGTCATCCTACAGACCACCATTCTATGCTGCTTAACTGCACTTTCCCCTGTCACCACTTTACCGTCTCCAATTTCCTTCAGACTGGCCCTCCTACATAGGATATAATCCACTTGTGTGCATCTCCCTCCACTCTTGTAAGTCACCCTATGCTCCTTCCTCTTCTTAAAATACGTATTCACCACAGCCATGTCCATCCTTTTTGCAAAATCCACAATCATCTGACCTTCTGCATTCCTCTCCTTAACACCATAGCTACCCATCACTTCTTCATCCTCTCTGTTCACTTCACCAACATGCCCATTGAAGTCCACTCCAGTCACTAGTCTCTCACTCTTGGGTACACTCACCACCACTTCATCCAACTCACTCCAAAATGTTTCTTTCTCATCCATTGCACACCCAACTTATGGAGCATATGCACTAACAATATTCATCATTACACCATCAATTTCAAGCTTCATAAACATCACTCTATCAGACACTCTCTTCACCTCGAAAACAGTCTTGGCATACTGTTCCTTTAAGATAACCCCTACCCCATTTCTCCTGCCATCCACACCATGATAGAACAATTTGAACCCACCTCCTATACACCTAGCCTTACTTCCCTTCCATCTGGTCTCTTGCATGCACAATATAAAAAGGGTTGTCTGTGTACATGAGGCAATTGCTGCATTGCCCCAAGATGCCCAGATTCATCAGGTAGACAGGAGAAAACACTGGGAGCTGACCCTTAGATATGCCTGGATAGGTGCTTATTAGAAAGTACTAAAAACTGTTTCCTCTAGATAAGTGAGGAAAGTTGAGTGCTAAAGTAATGTGTAGCTTATTTAGTGCTTATAATGAGTTCTGAACAAGTGCTGAGCTCAAAGAAACAGATTTTAGTGCTAAAACTAAAAAAACTGGCTAGTTCTAAGGGAAATTTTGAAGAGCAGACTTTATGGTGCCGGGAATAGTTAACCCTAGCAGCGATGCATAAAGTGTATTTTTTTTTTTTAATATAACAGTAGCAAATGAACAAACTGATAATATGACTCTGTCATTGTCCATGTTGGTGTGAACAACCTGAGATGTACCTCCCTCGACTACATAAAAAGAGACATGGAAGAGCTCTCCAATGTTGAAGCCCAGGCAGGTATGAACCTAGCCCTGAGTAACATTCTGCCATCACCCAGAATGATGCCGCAGTACAAGGACAACATGATTGACTTTAACAATTGGCTAAGCTTCTGGTGCTATTCTAAAGGGATCCAGTATCTGTCTGCCTGGGATGACATGGTCGACAGACCATGATGCTTTGCCAGAGATGGCCTGCACCTGTCACCCCTGGGATTCCAGATACTGGCTAAGGTTCTTGCCGCCCCTATAGTGCCTTTTTTAGGCAAGGTTCAAATGACAAATTCACCACCATAACAGGAACAGGCAAGCAAAAACTGAGGGTGATGCTACTCAATGCTAGAAGTCTAGATCTCAAAATGCACTCACTCGAGGCACTCCTTAAAATGGAGAACATCGATATCTGTGCAGTGACTGAGACCTGGTTCTAGGCTCTATAGAGCACCCCTGCACTACCAGGCTATAATTCATACCACACTTTTTGGCCATGTAACCTGGACCAGAACACCAAAGGCGGAGGTGTGTCCATATTCATTAAGGATATCCACACCTCCAGACTAGTTGCTCAGCATAATGCAGCCGAGGTTATCCAAGTTCAACTAACTCCGGGCAAAACTACAATCCAAATTGTAGCTTGCTACAGATCACTCACCATGCCACAGGATTCCCGCTCCTCTTTGCTTGATGTACTGGAAAATATTAGGGTTCAACCAAACACCCTTATAATGGGCGATTTCAACTACCCCATCATTAACTGAGAAAACTACTCATGTACCAACTCCTTCGCTAAACGCTTTCTGGAATTCATAAACTCCAGTGCCCTGGATCAACTTATCCACACCTCCACCAGGGACAACAGTATCCTAGATCTAGCCATTATCAACATGAGTGACCGGTGTTCCACACCTGAAGTCAACGCCTCATTGGTCCAATCTGAACATATGCTAATTACCCTAGATATCCACATCCTGCCCCCACCCCCTATTAAGGAAACCATGGTAAACAATTTCTGCAAAGCCAACGTCATACTTCTTAAGACAGAAGTGGTGAACTTCATGACACCCATGCAGATGGACAATACAGTTACGACTACTGAATCCTACATAGTTGCACTTTATAAGCACTTACATGAGTGCATGCATCGTGCTATCCCAAACAGAACCAAGACACTATCCTCCAAAAAAAGGAAGCCAAACTGGTGGTCCCCTGCCATAAACAAATTGTACAACAGAAGGAAGAAACTGTTGCAAAAGAGAGTAAATTCCCATGAGTGGAGGAGTTCCCGGGTCAGCCTCAGTAAGAAGCTGCGATCCCTGATAAAATCCTCCAAAGCTAGTTACGAAAACAAAATCGCCACTGATTCTAAAGACAACCACACAGCATTCTATAGCTATGTCAAAAATCTCAATGGCAACACTCAGATCTGCTCTGAGTTACAGCACAATGGCTCTAAATATACAGACCCAACTGATATTGCCAACATCCTGGCAGATAGGTTCAGTGCTAACTTTACCCTCCTCTCACCCCCTAAAGAGTCCATCTCTATACCGGAAGAATGCAAAGTTCCTGTAATCACGGCTGCACAGGTAAAAACCACACTCTCCAAAGCCAAGAACACAGCATCCATGGGACCAGACAACATCCCAGGCTGCATTCTACATGAACTGCAGAAGGAACTGGAACCCCACCTAAGTACCATGTTCAATCATAGCCTCACCTCAGGCTTTGTGCCTTCTGAATGGCGCACAGCGACGGTTATCCCACTGCACAAGGGGGGAGCCACCACAGACCCTGGGAACTACTTCCCCATTAGCCTGACGAGCCTGGTCTGCAAGGCCATGGAACGTATCATCATGGAACTTATAAATAAAGACATTGGTAATCTCTAAACTCTGGACTCCACCCAGTTCGGGTTTGTAAAAGGCAGATCATGTCTCCTAAACCTGATAGACTTCTTTGAAGCAATCACAAAAGCTGTAGACAAGGGTAAAGTGGTTCACACAGCCTATCTAGATCTTGCCAAGGCTTTTGACACCATCCCCCACTCTGGAATTATAGATAAACTCACTAAAGTAGGTATAAATCCCTATGTCACAAGATGGGTTGCAAACTGGCTCACTGACAGAACCCACATTGTAAAAGTAGCAGACTCCAAATCCGACTTCAGACCAGTGACAAGTGGAGTACCACAGGGTTCAGTTCTGGGTCCTCTCCTGTTTGGTATCTACTTCTCTGAAGTACAGGCTAACACATAAGGTCTTTGGCTAATGAAGTTCGCAGATGACTGCAAACTAGGAGCCATAATTGAAACTCCTAATGATGTGAACATCCTACAAAAGGGCCTCACTGAGACAAATGCCTGGTGTCAAAGCCATGGCCTCAAGCTCAATGCCAAAAAGTGCACTGCCATCCCCTTTGGTAAAAACTCTGTGCCCATGAACTACAACATAGGCGGTAGTATACTTAACACCGAAAGTGTGATAAGACACCTTGGGACACAGGTGGACAGTAGTCTCTCCTTTGATAATCACATCACCACAGTAGTCAGGAAATCCTTCTACGTGGCACACCTCATCACAAAAGGTTTCTCATCCAGATAAAAAAGGTCATTGTTCTCCTCTACTCATCACTCATTAGACCCATTATAGAGTACAATGCCCCTTTTGGTATGTACCTCACAAGACATCTACAACAACTGGAAAGGCCACAGAAATACCTCACAAAGAGGATTACCGGCCTCAAACAGATGCCCTATGCAGACCGTCTCAAAAAACTCCAACTTTACTCCATCGCATATTGCCTAATCAGATGTGATCTCTGCCTAACATACAAAGCTATGTCCAACCCAGAGCTGTTGGACATCCTCCACTTAATGAAATCCCAATCCCTCCAAGCTACATGGTCTAGGGACCTAAACCTTGTCACCACAATAAACAGAACATGCCGGAGGGATAGATTCCTGTCCCAGAGACTTCCCATACTCTGGAATAAACTACCTATCTATATCAAACAAAGCTCCTCATTAGCACTCTTCAAGAAAAATCTTGATGATTGGATAGGAAATAGGAAATTCATCCTGGGGATCACCTCTGTGGCTCTGCTCGACACTGGCACAGGAAAATAATTTTCTTGGGTGGCAAAAGCCAGGGTACCTTTTTGGCTGGGCTTGTATAGGCCCCAGGGCCTATATCCTAATACCTACCTATGAACCTATGAAACAGTTAACCAATAAAAAGCTAAAAACCGAGCCCCATTCCAGCAGTCATCGATCAGACATGTTCTAACTGCACACTCCTGCCTCTGGGGTGCAGCGGAGGTTCAAAAAAAGATGGTCTGGATTAGTGCTCAAGTTATACAAACAAAGCTAGATTCAGCAGGTCTGAATTTAGTCTATGCTACAGCAAACAAGGCGTACCATTTTCAGAAAGAAACAGTTCAAATAAGCAGGCACAATAAGCCTTTAACCAGAAACTCCCAGCTCAGAAGGGTTGAATCTACCCTCTCTTTCTACAAGAGGGCAGACCACACTTTCTTAATGTAAAATAACTGGCCCAAAGCCCAAGTGCTTGAACCAGAACTAATACACTTTTAGAATAACATACACTAAGCCTTCAATCAGCAACTCCCAACTTAGAAGGATGTAAGCTACCTGTCCTGCCACAGCAGTTATGAAGTATGTATGTAATCTAGCCCAATATGTATTACATTCATTACTTAGGACAAGTAACTGCATGCATCTCAAATGTATTTACAAACACAGACACTGCCTTTTACATAGAAATGCAGTCCCATGAGTAAGTAAAGTCACATACATACAGGCATCTCTTAAGTATGCGTGCATTCATTGTTAAATTATTTTTCCTCTAATTACTAAGGTAACAAGTACATTTTCATATGACAGTGACAGTTAATGAGCAAAGTTTAACATTTTATCCTTTTTTCCTCGAGTTCAATTCCCACATGGTGCTATTCAATTTTACAAGTGTCTAACTCCCAACATGCCATGTCACAAGTCATAGCATTTTTTCCAAACAACTATGATTATAACCAACACCATAAAGCATATCAGTGTTTAACATTAGAACTTGTGTCAATAGTTTGAGTATTGTACATAACCAAATCTCACTGCCATTTTTAACACCTTCTGAGCCTCTTAATATACTCATTACCATTGTGTCTGCCAATCCATAACAGTGCTTCCAGTTGTGCAAATGCAGTTGTTAAGCCTGTGTGTCTTTGTGCCCAAGCTGTTACATGTGAGATCTGAACTGGGCCACAATTCAGACCCATATTTCTGGCTTCACTGCTAAAGACATGGCTGGCAATGGAAGAGTTGGCATTCCATTTAGAGCGCAAAGGTGGGGTGTTGAGAATTCTAGAATTTTTGTGGCACTGCTTGAGGAGCGCTACAGCCAGAGGCTACTGTAGGTCTCAGTATAAGGTTGAGGCTTGGAATAGCTTGGCCAAGGCAGTCTTCAGCATTCCACTCACTGGGAGCAATGTCATCACCACTACACTGACACAAAGAGGCACAAATGGGATGTCCTTGGTCAATGGGAGGATGAATTTAAGACTGCAAGCACCCTTCAGTTGAGTAAGTATACTGACTTATAACCTGTCTATGATATAGCATTAATTAGCCAGTCAATGCAGTTATTGATTATGGTTTAATATACCTTTGCTTTTTTTCTTTTTCTACAATCTAGCTGCAGCAGAGATAGCAAAAAACTGTGAGGCACATCAAGAAAGACTCCCTCATTTCACAGAGACATGGGGTAAGTATGCATCTGTTCTGATTGCAGTGCTCAGAAGTATTCTCAATTCATCGCTTTGTATCCTCTTGAACAAACATAGCGTATGTTTTACTGAAGTCTACATACCTGCTCAATAGCTCTTTGAATTTCCATTAGACAATAAGTACATCAGATTTATTGAGTGTGGGTTCAATAGCCAGAAACATATATTCATTTTTTTACAAGCTACTATTTATAAGATACTTTATCTTCAATACTGCATGACATTAACAATTCAGTATTTACAAATGCAACTATTACCTTAGAAAGCAGATATCTGATATTGCACAGTGACATACATGATTCTATTAGTCATACCATAACAGTGTGTCTGATTCATTTTATGACATCCCATCATATCTGGATGTGGTCAAGATGTAGTTATGTATTTTTCATATTGTTTTATATATTCAAATAAGTAATGTGACATGCCATTGATTTAATTCTGTCCTGTTTCTATCCCTCAACCCTATCACTGCTTTTATTTTTTATTATTTTTTTAGTATTCATTTTAATACCTTGCTGCTGAAAACAAAATGACCATCAGCACAGGCAGGTAGACTGACCACTATGGTTTGGCCACCACATCCCCACACGTGACTGCAGCAGCACCACCACAGGCAGCACAGACATTCAGCATATCTGATCACAGCCTGTCAGCATTGTCTCTACAACTCCTGCCCTACTTGCTCCACCTGTGTCAGGTAGCTCTGCCCTGTCTGCTGGTGCAGTAGCACCATCCAGGATCAGTATTAGTGGATATGGTGATTTTGTCACCTGACAGGAGCTGACAGAGGTGGTGCAGGGCAGTATGTAAAAGGGCCTCTGTGCCCAAATTAGTAGGGTTAAAAAGGTCCTGCATTATATTACTAAAATGAGGTCATATCCTAGCACTGACCCAGGCAGCTGAATAAGGAGATTGTGATGACAGTTGTGAGGGTAAGGACTAGATTCCCATTGTTCTCAAGCTGAATCTGGATGTGCCTCTGAGGTCCGCTACCTATCCCCATTTGTCCAAAAACCTTTTGTGTCCATCACCATCCCAGTCTGTCTTTTATATCCTGTATTTCTGTGCCTGCTACCTAACACACCCAACATACCTGACCGTCTCATTACTAAACATCTTCTCCAACATTCCTCTCTTTCAAAAAAAAAAAAGTACGCCCATACACAACTTTCCAGTTCACTTGTGTGTCATCTCAGCACACTTGATTCAGTCAAACTGGCTATACAACATTATTTTGTTTGTGGTGACTCTCCAAAGTCAGGAATTACTTTGTACAATTCTACATTTATGTTCTGCAGAAGTGAATAGCTATGGTACTCTCCCAACACCATCCTGCAAGCTCCTGTATTTTTTCCTTTGTATCCTACCTTCTGTTTCACCCCCCCTCCCACCACTACCACATTTTCACCTCTGGCCTGTCAACCCTTTTTCACATGTTTAGTCTGGTAAAACAATAGAATCACACATGATGCACACACGATACACACATGGCCAGACCCATCATAGAGTTTTTGTCCACGACACTTTTGCCGAGGTTGTCATAGTGCACCAATGCCAAGTGATGGTGCATGCCATTTAACTTCCCATGACAAAAGTTGAATGTTTTAATTTCAGCCACAGTAGTCTGGCTACATTTGTGCAAATGTGGTTAAATCCACTGCACTATGGGAATACAGAGTAAAGGCAAATTAAAGACACCACAGTGAAGCAGTTACTGTAACAATTCTTCAGCTACTGGAAATAATGAAACAGAAACATCTATGTGGTGTGTTAAGATAATTCCCCTACAAGTAGACTGATGTTTTTCCATAGTATCATGGATTCAATTACAGCTATAGGGCAAATTCTTATTTCATGACATTTTATATTCCTATCACATGGTTAAGCATCTGTATTTATCTTCCTTTCCAGCATTTCAGTAACATACCATTTGAATAGAGCAGCAAAAAAGCATTCCCCAGAACATTCCACCCCCGACAGGGAGTCCTTGTAAGGCACCTTTATCCTGCTTATGTCTTCATGTTGGTTGTACTCTTCTACCCCTACTTGCGCCCTGTAACAAGTACTTCATAGTACAGACCATGACAGATTTCTAATGTGGAAATAAGGCAGAGTAACACACCATACATAATGGTCCTACATGTCCCAGAACAAGTTGTTGTTGTGTTTTTCGGCTTTTCCCAGTTAGGGGTCGCCACAGCGGAACTCCGGTCCGCTAATGATTGACAGTAGATTTTTACGTGCCGAGTTGCCAGCCCTGACACACAACCTTTAATAAAGGTATGCCCATTCACACATGTCTCCACACAGAAGACGCTTTAGCTGAGAATGGAACAGGACAACATCTTATTGTGAGGCGACAACGCTAACGCAGCATCTGCTTCACTAATTTATCATTGTCCTTCAATTGTGTGATTTAAAGTGTGTGAAGTAGGAGTTCTTTTGTGGTGTGATGACATAGTGCTCAAATTAATAGACAACTTTTTGCATACTTTCAAGGGTTCTAATCCAGGCTAACTGTTATTGACTGTTTTAAGTACACTGTTTTATGTGTAGCTGCTGCCTACATATTGTTATAAACCACAATTATCATGCTTCTGTCATAAGTTAGTTGGTCCCTGCCCCCCCTCTTCCCCATCTATGTATCTTCTCCTTTCTGCTTCATAAGTCGTTCTCTTCTGCATTTGTGCAATGTCTGGCAGTGAGCACCAACTACAACAGAGCTTATAGCAATATCTTGTGATTTTGTTTCTCTTTGGCTGCATTACTCTAGTGCCCTTTGCCCTATGCCTAGCAATGTGTAGTCAGTCTAATCCTCTGTTGACCAAGCTGAACAGTTGACTGTACAGCATACAGTTGTCATGAGGGTAATGAAGAATAATACATACATTCTCCTTTTTTTAAATCTGTTGTCGTATTGGAAACTTACAATGTAGGAGTTCCTATGGGTGTGTTTAGATAATACTCAGGTCTGTAGATTTTTTTCTTGGAATACTATCAAGGTTAAGATCCATATGTCTACCATAGTGTTTTCTCTGTTTAGTATGATCTCTATGGGTATAACTGTTGCTTGCACCTTTTCCTAGCATACAATTATCCTGGTGCTGTATTAATGTCCTTAATGTGCTTGCTGCTTATTGTGAAGCCTGTCTTGTACAGATCTTGCATGAATAATTAGTATGATAAAGACAATAGTAACACAACACAAATATGTCCAAAACACGTAACCCAAGAGAAATACGCCAGGACCAGCGAAGCTATAATACACCCTTTATTGAAACACAACCAGCAGAACGGAAAAAACATAAATTACCGATAATTCTGTGGAAAATGTGGAAACTGCCAGTATTGCAAAACCATTAATGAGGAAGATAATTTAGTATTAGACAATATAAACAACACAAGAGTTAAATTTGTCAATGGTAATTGCAATACTATGAACATTGTATATTTAGCTACATGCCAGTTATGTAGTTGTTTTTACATAGGTAAAACAGAAAGGAAATTTAGAAGGCGAATATATGAACATTTATATGCTATTAAAAAGAAAGACAGCACAAATGCCTTAAGCCGACACATCCAAGAGACTGACAACACACATAATTTTAAGTTTGCCATCTTAGAAAGGGTAAATTATAATATTAGGGGAGGAAATTTAAAGACACATTTAGCAGCTAGAGAGGCTAAATGGCAAATACTAACTGATGCCTCCACGAAACCAGGAATTAATGAATATATAACATTAAGACCATTTCTAGTGTAGAGTATTTTATGGATGTAAGGTATGACATATTTAGTTATTGAATTGATTAATTTTCTCATTTTGCTTTTAACACATTTTTATTAGCTTTTAACGTATATTTATATATGTTATACACATATATATAGATCTATATATATGTATATACATATTTTAATTATAGTAATATATTCTGTATTATCTACATATATTTTCACATTCAACATTTGGTATATTTATTTATATTTATCATATTTATTACAATTCAGTGGATATATGACTTTTTAACACTATTTTTAACACCTTCCTCAGTATCCTCAGTTATTAATTATAATTTATTATTTATATATTTATTTATTTATATATATATTTATTTATATAGGGCATTCATTCTTTAATATGCATTTTGCCTATTATGCAGTTACTGGTTCTATAGATAGGTATATGTCATAGTATTGTTTTTCTTGATTCCATGCTTTTATTGCTTTTATTTTATTTTATTATAAGGTTTTAAAATATGCAATTTACATAAGCATTTATAAGTTACACTGTAAAAAATTGATTTTTACATGCTTTTATAGGCATTGTATATTGTAACATTTTCCACATTGATTTTTACTGGAAATATGCATTAATTGATAAGTGATGTTTGAAAAGTAATGAAAGTATATGACTTTAAATTTATGTTAAATGTTGGTGCCAAAAAGTCTTTAAAATGTATTATTTTTGTTTAGTATGCGATTCTGAAGAAGTCCACGATTCTGAAGAAGTCCACGATTGAGTGGAGGAAAGCGCTTAATCGCTACGCAACTGTGCTATTGTTTTTATCCAACTGCTCAGAATTATCGGTGATTTATGTTTTTTTCGTTCTGCTGGTTGTGTTTCAATAAAGGGTGTATTATAGCTTCGCTGGTCCTGGCGTATTTCTCTTGGGTTACGTGTTTTGGATTAGTTTGCTGCAGATACGTCATCGTTGGTTCGTAGTTATGGATATCCAAGGGAAAATGGCCACCGGGAAGCGTACACCAGATAGCAGGGACAGCAGGGACGAAATTAGTGAGCTGCGGACTGAGGTATCTACACTGAAAGGCGAAGTAACTAGGTTACTTGAATTTATGACTCAGCTTGAACCTCAACGCATTGGCTCTAATAACATTTTACGAACACGTGAACTATCTAGTTCTAGTGAAGCAGATTTTGCGATACCAAATGCGCAGCATTCAGTGTGTTCTACTAAGCAAAAAAGCATGTGCATTGATTTGTGTAACAAGAAACAAGAAAATAGTAAATTAACTGAGAGAGATTTTACTTTTGATTTCTCTCTTTACAATTTTGACAATGCAGTTGATGAATCTAAACGCACAGGAACTAAGCCTAAGCACGTGATGGCAGGGAAAACATTCTCTTCTGCCACCTTAGGCAGTCCAAATAAGGATATTTTTAACAATAAAAATAAAAATAAACAACAAAGCTCAAGCCTTAGAGCTACGAGCTTGGTGTCTAACAATAATACCAAGAACATGAGTAATGATGGTATTAGAGGACAACTGGAAGACTTTTTGGCGGTGGATGTATGTTTTGATGGTGATAAGAAAAGTGAATGTTCAAGAAAAATGTACAGTGAACAAAAACAAGGAACTTTAAAGCAAATTATTTATGTTTTGGTTAAATATATAGGCATTATTAGAGGCATTAAAATTGATAATGCCTATTTGAATAAATGCATTACAATGAATGTTGTCCCTAAGGGACTAAGATTTTTTAAGAGACCTATGGGTATAGAACTTAATGATAGTAACTGTAAGGAATTTGAGGAATTGTTAAATAGATTTGGTATTGATTTTATGAGGTTATTGGTGAAAAAGAATGATGAGAAGCTATGTAAATACATAGAAATGGCAGAGTTATTGAATAAAAATATTATGGAAGATTTGTTTTTTGATCAATGGGAGAATTTGTACCACAAACTGTTTAACAAAGCAGATAAAAAAGCTAATAATATTATGGAAAGAAAGATTAAAAAACTAGACAGGGATATAAGAGAATATAAGCAAGGGAATGTGTATGAGTGGAATATAGACTACCAATATAAAAGTCATAAATATCAGATGACATCTCATGATCAAAATAATATTAACAACAATTATTATGGGGAATCGAATAACAATTATACTAAACGGGATTTTCAGTGGGGTTATGGTCAGGATCTAAACGAGTATTCGGAGAGAAACTGGAAATGGAAGGGCAATGGGAGAAGAGGGACACAGAAGTACTGGAACAACCAGAACTGGAGACAACGAAGGAGGTAGGAAGTGAATTTGTTACTTTTACTCTTCATGACGTTAATGAACAGAATTATTTAAATTATGAGGAAGAAAAAAATAATAAAGAAGTAATGTGTCGATATAATGGATTCAATATTTTCAATTATACAGACTTAACAATTGGAAAGGAATATTTTTCCCTCTTTTCTAAAGGCATGAAATTTGTGCCTTATGAGATCTTTAGGGTAATTGACAGTATTACTGACATTAAAAAATACACTAGGAAATTGAACTTAGCTTTACATTTTAAGGAAGAAAATAGAGAGAAAGTAAGTGGCGACTTAAAGAAAAAGAGCACTTATATACCACCCTCACACCCACAAGTTTCCCTTTTCGAGAAACTGATAATAAGAGATATATATGAGTTAAAAAATACTACTAAAGGTGACAAAAAACATAGTAATTTGAATGAAGAGGAGGTTTCATTACTACATAAACTTATGAATGATAGGACAGTAAGAATTATGAAGCCAGATAAGGGTGGGGGAATTGTATTATATGATCACAATGTATATGTCAACAAAATGTTCAATATTCTGGTAGATTCTGGGAATTATGACAATATTTCCTTGAATCAGATTAATATTGGATACCGACGTATAAATATGTTTCTTGAAGACATGCTGATTGACGATAGAATAGATATGGAATTGTATAATTTTTTGAAAGTGGATCATCCAGTAATGGCTACTATAGTAGGAGTGCCAAAAGTACACAAAAATTTACTTGATCCACCCTTCAGGCCCATTATATCAGGGAGTCGATCCATGACCTTCCCCATGGGACAACTTATTGATAAATGGTTAAAACATATATACATTAGAGTCCCCCATCTTATTAAGGATTCTTGGATGTTTTTGGGATCATTGACAAAGGACATTTGGAAGAAGGACATAATTTATGTGACTATTGATGTAGTTGATTTATTTTCTTGTATCCCAAAGGAAGAGAGATTACAAAGTTTTAGCAACAGTATATATGAGTATTCCACATTGAATTGGGAGAAAACTAAAGTAATTATGGAGTTGATGAGTATTATTTTGGACCATAATTACATTTATTATGAAGGTGAATTTTACAGACAGACTAGAGGGGTAGCCATGGGGGCATCTTGTGCCCCTATTTTTGCCAATTTAGTCTTGTTGGATTGGGAAAAGGAAACTGTATTCAAAAGCCAATATTACAAATACATCAAACTATATACTAGATTTTTAGACGATATATTTATATTATGGGATGGTGATGAAATAATATTGGATGAATTTGTAGCATATTTGAACAAAAGCAGTTCATTCCTAAAGTTTACACATAATCTAAATAGAAAAGGTATTTCATATTTAGACACCTATGTTTCTAGTATTGATGAAGTTTTTTCCTCTCGTATATATAGAAAAAATACTTTTTCCAATACGTATTTGGAATACACAAGTTATCACCCCCTAAAAATGAAGAAAAACATTTTTAAAGGGCAATGCATCCGTGCAGCAAGAATGACTTCTAAGTACGATGAAATGATTGAGGAAATTGAATTTATTAGTGAGTTATTCTTAGACCGTGGGTATCCTAAATATATTATTACTGAAATTAAAACATATGTGATTGAACAATGGGGTACTAAGTACTTTCCTGTTTTGGGACGTGAGATTATGGATAACACTATGGCAAAAAATGATGATAAAGGTTATAATAGAGCATGTATTATTTATTATACCCCCCAGGCAAACTATATCAAAGAAATGGTGAAAAAATACTGGAATATTTCATTCTATGGCACTGATGTAACAGAAACCTTGGGAGAGTCACCCATTTTTGTTTATAAAATGGGAATGAACTTGAAGGCCCTTCTGGAAATGAATTCAGGTCTGAACATTAATAAAGGTTATAAACAAGGAACTAGAAAATGTGGAAACTGCCAGTATTGCAAAACCATTAATGAGGAAGATAATTTAGTATTAGACAATATAAACAACACAAGAGTTAAATTTGTCAATGGTAATTACAACACTATGAACATTGTATATTTAGCTACATGCCAGTTATGTAGTTGTTTTTACATAGGTAAAACAGAAAGGAAATTTAGAAGGCGAATATATGAACATTTATATGCTATTAAAAAGAAAGACAGCACAAATGCCTTAAGCCGACACATCCAAGAGACTGACAACACAAATCATTTTAAGTTTGCCATCTTAGAAAGGGTAAATTATAATATTAGGGGAGGAAATTTAAAGACACATTTAGTGGCTAGAGAGGCTAAATGGCAAATACTAACTGATGCCTCCACGAAACCAGGAATTAATGAATATATAACATTAAGACCATTTCTAGTGTAGAGTATTTTATGGATGTAAGGTATGACATATTTAGTTATTGAATTGATTAATTTTCTCATTTTGCTTTTAACACATTTTTATTAGCTTTTAACGTATATTTATATATGTTATACACATATACATAGATCTATATATATGTATATACATATTTTAATTATAGTAATATATTCTGTATTATCTACATATATTTTCACATTCAACATTTGGTATATTTATTTATATTTATTATATTTATTACAATTCAGTGGATATATGACTTTTTAACACTATTTTTAACACCTTCCTCAGTATCCTCAGTTATTAATTATAATTTATTATTTATATATTTATTTATTTATATATATATATATATTTATTTATATAGAACATTCATTCTTTAATATGCATTTTGCCTATTATGCAGTTACTGGTTCTATAGATAGGTATATGTCATAGTATTGTTTTTCTTGATTCCATGCTTTTATTGCTTTTATTTTATTTTATTATAAGGTTTTAAAATATGCAATTTACATAAGCATTTATAAGTTACACTGTAAAAAATTGATTTTTACATGCTTTTATAGGCATTGTATATTGTAACATTTTCCACATTGATTTTTACTGGAAATATGCATTAATTGATAAGTGATGTTTGAAAAGTAATGAAAGTATATGACTTTAAATTTATGTTAAATGTTGGCACCAAAAAGTCTTTAAAATGTATTATTTTTGTTTAGTATGCGATTCTGAAGAAGTCCACGATTGAGTGGAGGAAAGCGCTTTTGGAGCAAGAACATTTTCAACTGTCAACTGAAGAACTTAAAGTATGCGATTCTGAAGAAGTCCACGATTGAGTGGAGGAAAGCGCTTAATCGCTACGCAACTGTGCTATTGTTTTTATCCAACTGCTCAGAATTATCGGCGATTTATGTTTTTTTCGTTCTGCTGGTTGTGTTTCAATAAAGGGTGTATTATAGCTTCGCTGGTCCTGGCGTATTTCTCTTGGGTTACGTGTTTTGGATTAGTTTGCTGCAGATACGACAACACAAATATGGCCAGAAATGAACCATAGCATAATTACATATATAATACATGTATATATATATATATATATATATATATATACACACATATATATATATACACACACACACACACACACACACACACACACACACACACACACACACACACACACACACACACACACATATATATTTTTTGTCCTCGATTCCAAAGTGTTTCCATAAGCCACTTTTCCACTAGCAATGCCATGCTTGGTCCCTCATGTATATCATAATACACCTGTAGCATACATATAAGGACTGAAGAACTGGAACTATCATGACAAATAAGTAAATCATGACAGTGGAAACATGATCATAAGACATATCTTTTCTGTATTCCATCTGATTTAAACATGGTCATCTGTGTATACTGCTTATTTGTATGAAAGCCAGCAGAGAGCACCATAGAGTAGTGCTATTTTACATTCTGTTTAACACCTCAAGATATGATTACGCATGCACTAATACTTTGCCATCAGCAATGCATTTGAGCTTGCCAGTGTTGAACTTCTGCAAGAGAGTAAACAAGTATTTATGACAAATACTTCTTTGTTTAGGCTGTATAACTTCTGTATGTCTTTCTTGAATTTTGAAAATGAGGCATCTGGATTTCAAAGTGATGTTGACTACATTGTTGGTCTGTTATATGTCTGCTCTCCAAAGGTTACACTTGTGACTGAGTTGCAATGTTGGGTAACCTAACCACACATAATCCATCACTGTTATTCTAAAGTGCACTGTCATATGGACATTGTACAAGCATGAGACAAGACAAGGGACAGTGACACTATAAATGTTTATTATTTACATGTAATCATCTTAGAATGGACAGCAGGAATGCTTGATTGATAATACATTGGTTTACAGTTGTGATGTCATACTGTGAAACAAGTACATCTCCCTCACAGTAATACAATGTACAAGAATGACAGTATATAAATATTAGCAGATAATTATTTCATTACATGGGATGAGCGCAGTGCTGTTATGCTGGCCTGTCCACACTCACACACACACACACACACACACACACACACACACACACACACACACACACACACACACACACACACACACACACACACACACTTGTCCCAAAACCTGTGATGCCCAGTACCAGCTGTTTCAAACAGTGAAGTTTTATAAATTACAAATGTGCTTTTTCAGACTGTTACAGACTTCTCCTTTGGTGCTTGCAATTGATACTGTACTAACTACATAGATAGGAGGTTTAAGTCTCATCATGGGAATGTGTGTGTGTGTGTGTGTGTGTGTGTGTGTGTGTGTGTGTGTGTGAGGTCATCTTGTCAAAAGTGCACTATCTCCCTTTAAGCTTTAGACTTCTCCTGTGGCACTTGTAACTAATATTGTGTTCTCTAGATTGTGTAACTAGATCAGTAGGAGGTTCATTTATTACCCTGGGGAACTTGTGTGTGGCTACAGTATCAGGTGTATATAGCTTCCTGACAGATATGCTATATCAACTTTCAGTCGGGAAACTTTTAACCTGGCCAAGTACTCTACCATCCTGTTATCCCTGTTTTACCATAAACATATTCTCTTCAACTCAGTGATGAAGTCATTCTGTCAAATGTGTACTCTCTTCCCAAAAGCATCAGACTTCTCCTGTGATTCTTGTGTTTAATACTTTTTTCTCTAGATTGTGTAACTGGTTGTGTTAGTGGTTTAAATCTGTTATTGGTGAAGTATACCTGTGTTGTTCTATTTTCATGGAAGTAAAGCTTTAACAATAGATGTCTTCTGTCCTCTTCTACTCAGCAACAAACTTTAACTTTGGACACATGTCCCACTGAAGTGTCTCCCCTTTTTAACACAAACTTCTTCTCTGCAACACACTGATGAAGTCATCATGTCAAAAGTGCACTCTATCCCCATACAATTTCAGACTTTTCCTGTTGCACTTGTGGCTAATATTGTGCTCCCTAAACTGTGTAAGTGGATAGGTAGGAGGTTCAAATCTTACAGTAGGAAATGTGTGTGGCTTTAATATCAGGTACATATAGCTTCCTGAACAGATGTGCTATATCAACTTCCAATAAGGGGAAGACTTTTAATCTGGTAGAAGATGCCCCAATGCATTTATCCCACCTTTACCACAAACATTTTCTCTGCATTCCACTGATGAGATCAGCATGCCAAAATTGCACACTGTGCCCTTAAAATTCAGTCTTCTTCAGGGACACTTGTGGTTAATTTTGTTGTGTAGATTGTGTAAATAAATAGAAGGGGATTTCAAATCCAGCATTAGTTCACTGATATGAGTGTGTGTACTGTCATGTACAATTGTGTACATAACAACGCCCATTATGTAAACTTCTACTTAGGAGACATATTTTTATTGGTAGAGAATTACCCTATAGAGTTGTATTATCCTCAGGCAATAAACAGTTTGGAAACACAATACTTACATCATACTGCCAAAAATGAACTACATCAAAATGCTTGTATGAGTTTGCCTATGGCACTGGCTGTTAATACTGTCCTCCCCACTAGATAGAGGGAGAGAGCAGGTTTGAATCTAGCAATGATTGACTACTGTCTGTGGGTGTTGTGTGTCATACTGTGTAGAGAAGGTTTCTAATGCATGCACTATGTGTAGCTGTGTAGTGTTACTGTGCAGTTAAACCACCTTTACACATTTTTGAAGAAAATCAATGCATGAAAGACTGATGATGTCATCCATTTGAATGTGCACTGTCATAATTGTAAAAGAACACCTCATATGTGCAATTCAGGCAGTGTTCTGCACTTTGTGATCTTAGGTAGTGCGTTCAAATCCATCCATAACTCCTCAGAGTCACTTGCACCAAGTATGTCTGCAAATGTACAGGTAGGTAACAATATTGTCACCAAGCTATCTGCTTTGTACACATATGTCTGGGAATTCCTATTAAAATGGTTTCTGCTGATTTTATTTACAAAGAAATGCTTTATAAGATAATAATGATGCCAGGGGGGTGACATTTGGCTTTCCCACGAGAACTACTAAGGCTTTTCCTGTGACTTGAGGGCATGAGACTATGTTCTGTATGCTTTTGCCTTAGTAAGGTATGTGTCTGAATCCATGAATGTCCACACATTGTGCCTGACTGTCTTTCTCCATCACAGTGATAACTGCATTATGCATCATGTGTGTTTGGGTATACCTAACAGTAAGCGGTGTTGTGCGAGAAACAAACATTTAGTAAAACTATTTTAAAGAAATCACAGGCACACATATCCCTTACAACAA
Source organism: Protopterus annectens (assembly GCF_019279795.1). Taxonomy (NCBI): domain Eukaryota; kingdom Metazoa; phylum Chordata; order Ceratodontiformes; family Protopteridae; genus Protopterus; species Protopterus annectens. Next base: position 721,478,247 of record NC_056730.1, on the reverse strand, counting down.
TAGCATAATATTGCAGCTTCAAAGATAAAAAAAATCTCACACTCGAAGCATCAGTGGCACTGTGGTATATTCATTCTTCCCAATATCATGTAGCTTCTGTCATTACATAGTCAGTGTTTAATATCCACATTCGTTGACTGTAAGTATTCATTGTGTGTCCTATTGTTGTAATGCATGAATGATACCAACAAGTGTTTTCACATATACAGTTACATTGAGAAAAACCTACCCAAGCCCCTTTATCATATATAAATTCCAACAAAAATTATATGATGTAATGACTTCATTAAGGTGGATTGTTATTACATCATATGACTTACACAATGGCCCATGTGATCCTTACACATATTTGTAGTCAGTGGACTTACATATCTTGCTGTTCAATTCCAGTCAAGGGTAACATTCTATGAATGTGCCACCATTACACAAACAATACTACATTAAGTTACTGTTCCCAAATTAGAATGAAATATCAAGTCATTTTGTAATGTCTTGCCAGTGAAACAGTTGTTTTGCAAATGTTGTGATGTGAATGTCCCTGCATCACATGCATTCAGTAATGACTTGTATACCATAGTGTGCTTAAATCTGGAGAAATGTTGCTGGACAAAATAACAGGAACAGCTTCCTTGGTTGAGAAATAGTTCTTATTACAATGCTCACAGCTATGTGAACATGACATAGTTACCGCCTTCTCATCATTCTTTCAAAATCATATTGTACACATTATACTCACAGGTCCTTTATTACTTCACTCATTAATTTAATTTATTTGTGACAAGATTCATTGCTATCTCATGTGGCAGATGTAGTCAATACACTGCTCTATCAAATATGCAGTATGATAGGCCGGGGTTTGAATCTGGTATCATCTGTCTGTTAAATAACTGTGTCAGATAGGAATGGCTTAAGCAAGGGAAGTGTTTATTGGACTGTCAGAGGGAAACATTAGTAAGGCATCGGCCTCCATGGTAGAGGATCCATACTCATTAAAATAGGGAGGTGCCTTTCAGTATACAGTCCCTCTGCCATTAAAGAGTTGCAACCAGCAATAAGGTGTGTGACTGTTTCCAATTCGGTTCCACAAAACCTACATTTGTCTGTTTCTCCCCTGCTTATTTATGTGGTGTCACAGTTTGATATGCTTGTTTTTGATATCTGTCCTGGCAGACACTTTCTTCTTTGTTTGTGTTATTTACATGCTGGTATAGCAGTGTTTGCTGTAATGTCTTGTGAGCATGCCTAGTATAATAATGTAGTACATGCAGTCCATTTACAAATCGAGACCTTAGACTGCTGCAATGTCATCAGATCTGCATTGTCATTTGTCACTTGAATATTTTAATTATTGTTTTGCTGTTTATGATGCACATGTATGTTAAACACATGCTTGTCAAAGACATGTGTCAGTGTAACATACTCCCAATCTATGTTTGTCCAATGACAAATGTTAAGACATGTCACTTTCAGCTGTGAATGACACAGCTGCTGTATGGCTTATGCTTTGTTTATAGAGGATGGAGTGGAGGATACAGAACTACAGTTAGTTATCTCACATACATTCCCTGTATATCCATGCCATATTCAATAACTGCACTGTATGTGAATGGCCAATAATGTATCCACTGTCCTGGCTATCTTTTATCTCAACTGTGCATGTTATCAATATTAATATCACATTTACTCCTCTTTCTTACAATGTTGCTTTCTGTAATGTTGACATACATTGTTATGTCTATTTTTAAGTTATGTACATTGGTACACACTTTGGAAAGAAGATTATTTATTATTATCATTAATATGGACATCTTTCTTTTGAAATTGTTTTTGTGGTATAATGACATTTGAATGCATTAACTGATTCTATTTTTCTATTTGTCATCTTCTTGTAATTATTCCTACACTATTAACATTGTATTCTGTATAAATTAGCCCAATTTCATGTCCACTACATCTACATGATTACAAGTCACTTACCATTACTTCATATAAGATGTCCACACATGCTTGGATGATACATTGGCCTACAGGCAACTAACTTTATTTATATTGTGTGCTCATGCACCTAGCACTGTTTCATGGCTGCCAGCTCTGCTGCTGGCCGTAAAACAGTGCTCAGAAACATATAAGCATGATAGCATGACGTGCAACATACATATTCAGTGAGCACTGCTGCTCATCTCGCTAATGCGTTATATTCATGCAAAGCCTACAAGATTGTTAATGAATCTCAGGGAATATCCTTTATTAGTTATTTGTTTTCTCATTACAATATGCAGGTAATAAAAGTGGTATATACCAACTGAAATAACTGCAGGGCATGGGACACCATGACTGCACTCTAAACTCAGGGAAAATATGTTGGACAAGCTTTTGTTACATTGGGCCAGATTCCAAAAGAGTTGCTGTCCGTGTAAGTGACTAACTTTAGTGTAAGGCCTATCTATAAACAGGCTTGCTATGGGGACTGGATTCAAAAATATCTTCTGTCAGCCTGCTATCAGTTTAAGTGGTCACTTAAACTGAGAGCAAGTCTTTTGAATCAGATCCACTGTGTCATTTTTGTTAAGATTTAGCCCCATGCAAGAGCATTAATACCAGTAAGTGTCATCACTGAAAAACAGCAGGAAGTGCAGCTTTAAAATCTGCTTGCAGTTTGAAATCTACTTTCACTTGCCATGTTTCTGTGGGCTCCAGCAGCAGCAAGTGTGTTACAGCTGTCAAAGCTATAAAACATTTATCACTCCTACACTTCTCTTGCATTACTATAACAACTATAACAATCTAGTCTCTCCAATTATGACCAAGCACTCTTGAGGTGAATTTCTTGACAACCACATCTCAAGCACATAACCAGCTAGTTATGAATGGAGTCTGAGTCATAATCTTCTGTATCAAGAAGTGTCACCATCTAAAATGAAATAATTGTTCCTGACTCATATAACTTGGTGCTATTATGACCAACTTATCATTGTCCTTTTTTATCTGTCTTTACTACTGAGATTATATTTAAACTGTACTCTTTGGCTATTGCAATATGTTCAAGTACATACATGTTGATTCACATGAACAGAATTTAGCTTGAAAAGTGTCAAAAATATCAAATTAAAAGTGCAAACCATATATTTTAGAACTATTTAGAGCTTTATTTAGTACTATTGCCTTTGTATTGTACAAGATGATTAGTGTTATAATTATTATTATTGTTATTGTTATGATTATTATTATATTTTGGCATTTAATATGAAATGGCATAGTGACACAGCCAAATCTAAATGATTTTGTTTTTTCAGTCAACATTTCATTGTTTCATACTGCATTTATGTGCAGAATAAGACATCATTTTTGCCCTTCGCTTCTTTCTGTTTTTCCTTTTTTCCCTTCTGTATCCTCTGTTCATGACATAAAAGGCAGTGCTCTGAATTACTAACCCTGTTTTCCTTTCTGTAGCTGACTGTTATCAGCTACCATTTCCTTTCCTTGTTTACTGGAACTACAAGACATGGCATAGCATCATCTGGGCTCAATCCCCCTGTCTGGTGCCAGTGAGGAAAATAAGAATACTTGGTGCAAAAACATTATACTTCTGTGTCAGTGTCCTATCCCACACCACTCCACAGCAGCCTTGTGAGCTCCTCAGCTGCTGTGTTTGAGAGCTATATGCAATGCTTCCATGTATGTGCAACCTCCCAAACAAGAGGTATGCCGCTTGCAGCATGGAGCACACCAGGCTCTTTACACTGCTATTGCAGTGAGTCTAAGCTGCCCTCATCCCACAAAATGTAGAAGCCAATGTCAGACACTCGCTGCTATCCTCATCCCACGTGGAACCTCCAGTGCCTTTTGCCACTAAATTAACACTAGTTGTCTGGGGTGCAACAAGGGCTCTTTCTCTTTGCACCACTGGAATGCTCCTGAATCAGTTTTCTCTTTTAATGTTTGTGGAAGCTTTATCAATTCATTTTTATTTTCTGTTACTCCTTTGACTCTTGTTATTTGTTATTATCTATACATTTATAGTCATTTTCATTTTCAGCAAGAAATAGTTACCAGATTACTTGTGGCTTAAAAAATGCTTTATATGACATGATTATTGTCTCCAATAAATGTATTGACTTTTCTGTTTTTCATGCCCATGCTACACACTCATTTGTGAGTAACATCTTTCAGTGACATAATGAAATTGGGAGTATGGGTCTATATTATATGCTCGAAGAACCTTTCCTTCGAATACATAAAGAGCGACATGTAAAGAGCAAAAGCTTTAAACCACAAACGGCCACTTCAATGAATTTTTTCCTACGGAAAAAATTAATTTGACTGTAAACACAAAAACAAACTTTAAAACCCTAATCAAGTGGGGTGCTTTGCCTCACACATCTCTGATGTGAGGTGCTGTGCCCCCATACCCCCCTAACTAAATATACCAACTCCGAGATCACTCTACATTGGAGAAAACGATAATTCTCAATAACAGCCAAGTGAATTTTTTCACACGGAAAAAATTTGTGGATGTGGCCATTCGCAGTTTTCAACATTCACTTTTTATGTGTCGGCATTTACGTGTTTGATGAAGACACTCTTTGAGCTTCTAATATAGACCTGGGAGTATGGTTGTATGGAACCTCACTAAATGGAACAGTCAGTGAAGATGCAACGTAATATGTGGTTATCAAAGAGGGAAAAGGTTGATCACTGAATATTTTATCCATGTGTAAAAATGAACATTAATGACTGCACACATTGCATACACATCACCCCTAAAAATACAAGGTGTGGTGCTGCTGTGTGTATCATTAAAACAAAAAGGCATAGCTACTCCCCATGATGTTTGCTGGAGATAGCCTGTAAGGATCTCTGCCTTCTACCTTGAAGTCAGAGAGCACCACCACAGCTTGTATTTGTATAGGCTGGTATATGCAGCATGTCTGGTGTTCACAGTTTCATCATACTAAAATATTCAGTGATTGTTTTTTTAAACTTTTGGCAGAAAACGTCATGCCTCCTGTTAAGTCAGTCCCCTGTCTTCAACTTAACATGTGGCTAGGATACTGGAATCATGAATGGAGATAGCCTGTTACAATAGGCAAAATGCTGTAGCAACTGCTAAAAATAAATATTACATGTAGTGACATTGCAAAATCGGTACATACAAGGAAATGGAAATGCATAAATAATGTTTTCTTTTGGGTGCAACAATATGAAGGGCAAAATAAACAGAAGTAAACATCTTATGGATAACAAAAACTTGATATTTGAATACTGTTGTCATCTACCCATTCAGTCTGATCTTCTGTACATCTTAACTCTATATCGTTGATAGGAGAAAGACAGAGAGAGAGAGAGAGAGAGACAGAGAGAAAACGAGAGAGAGACAGTTACCACCATGGGCATGCATAACCTCTTATATGAAATTTCTGCCACCCATCCTGCATGTAAATTCAATAAAGCGTGAGACAATTTCTCAGAAACATTACCACTTCACTGTATTTTATGTAATGTCAGCGTATCCCTTTTGTGTCATTCATGCTGTCTTAAGGCACTCCTTTTTATCTATAGCTACACTGTATTCAACTCTGTGTTGAACAGCAGCTCGGGTTCTGCGAAGGATTACTTTGTTTGTGTCTTTCGGCTTTTCCCGGTTAGGGGTCGCCACAGCGGAACTCCGGTCCGCTAATGATTGGCAGTAGATTTTTACGTACTGGCTTGCCAGGCCTAATGCACAACCTTCAACAAAGGAACGCCCATTCATGCATGTCACTACACAGAAGATGCTCTAACTGAGAATCAAACGGGCAACGTCTAACTGTGAGGCGACAACCCTACTGCAGCACCACCACCGCAAAATGTTTCTATTTAATTTATTCTGCAACGTTTCTTCAATCTTTACCTTAGGTATTTACAAAGTGTGGAAAGAGGTTCTTTTTTTGTCCTGATCCACTTTGGAATGAATTATCTATTAAAATATGATTCAACACGTGATCAGTCATCAAGAATGGTCTTAAATACTATTACATTTCTTATTGGATCAATGATTTATTTTTTATCTCTTTTGAGTAAGTAGCTGAACTAAATCACTTTTCATTCACAATTCAACTTAGTTACAATTAAAAACAAAATTAAGGTAATATACAATAAAAAGAAATACAATTATTCTCAAGTTTAACATACACAGAAAGGCAATTTATACAATCATTATGGATGCTTATAAAGAATAATCAGAAAAAAAAACATAAGTGACTGTGCAGTATTGACCTTCTGTATATAACAGAAGAAGCAGTGCCTATAACCTGGAAAATCAAATTTCCTTCAGGTGGCAGCTAACTACGGAAACAGAGCATGGTTAATAGATTCTACCAGTAAGATAAAAGTAGTACCTGGACAAAGTCCACTATTATTAGAAAATATGCAATTCATTTTTGTAAAAAAATAGAAACATTGTATCCCAATACAATGGCATAGAGGGATAAAGCCCTGACTACAACCCAGGAATCTGAGGCATTGTCTCATTCAAGCATAAAGCAGATGTGGGATGTGCCATAATGTACTATGTGAACTCTTCCTTTGCTAGTACAGGATTTTTGTTTTCTTTTCTTTTCATTTCTTTGCTTGTTAATCAGCGTAGTACACAGATCCAAACTAACCTTTGCATGCTTAGACAGGGATTATACAACCCATACTTAAACAATGCAAACTTCTTAAAACATTTGTAACTGACTTAGTTTTGATAGTATTTATATGTTCCAAAATCCTTAACGAAAATTTTTTAGTGGCCTTTCTCATATAAAAAGAAGCACAAGTTGCACATACAGCTATACATACAACTTTTTTTATGAATTACAGAAAAATGTATTGTCAGTACTAAACCTCCCATAGAATTTACCTTAATGAAATACCTTTTTAAGAACTTATGTATATGCAAGTCAGTTGCAAGCAAATGCTCTTTATAAATATACTTTGCAATGTATACGGTTTTTATTTTTTTTTTGTAATGGAATGTGCACACAAAGTTTTGTCAGGAGGTGATGTTACCATTACTACAAAAGGAGTTAATATGGCAAATCTGAATAAGTCACATCTCCACTAGGTTTGAATGAGACCATTATATTCAATGTTTGTTAAATAGAATAGATAGCAATTTTGGGCTGTACTTTGTACTTAAAGGAAGGGTACTTAATGAACTGTATTTTTTTTCTGTTAGTGTTCTGAAAAAGCCTTGTATATTAAAAATGAAAGAGTTAAACCTTTATTTCCTGCATTGGCCAGTATGAGTTTATTTTTTGCATGTGTTTGTATGTACTTAATTCCTCTCAGTTTTTTTTAGCCCTTGTTAAGGAATGAAATCTTAGCAGCTGTGTTCAGTTTCTTACAGTTTTTATGAAGTGCCCCACAAGTTTCCAATACCCACATTTACCTGATTGGTTATAAACCATCCATATCCTGCTCCACTGTTTAAAAGAAACCTTACATTCAGGAATAATCCTGTAAGCAATTTGATATCTCATCCTTCCTCTAGTACATAGGAAATATTTTATTTTGGAAGAATTAGAAAGATATGTTACAGTCACCTTCTTGTAGAAGAAAATTTTACTGGCCTTGATATGCCAGCTGCATTAGTAAATACCCTCTAAGATATAATTGAGCCTAGATATTTTGGTTTTATATACACATACTAGGCTAGTTGCTCTTGTGGGCTATTTTAAGCCTAGCCAGTTTCCTTTGGTAAGAATCAAACCCTGCATATCTTGTCTGTAAGATAAGCACCTTAACCATTATGCTAACCCTCAAACTTACCTGAAATGACAAAGGAAAATTAAAAAAATGGTCAAAAAATATTGCTGGCATAAATGTAAGGTTGAAAGTCCATACAGTTCTATACCAACAAACAGTCCAGGTTAGAACTGTCCAACTATCTGGAGCAACCTTAGGTCTGGTGGGTAAACTGACAATTTACTGTACAGAGCATCTGTTAAGGAGTTACTAAAGTGTGTATGTCTATGCACATGTGCACATGTGTAATCACACCAGTGGGTGTTTATATCACCCAGTATGTATTTTGTGTTTGTATTTTGTTATTTGGGTTTGCAGGAGTTTTAAGACTAGTTCTAGAGTTTTTGGCCTAAGTGGATGGAGGATTGTTTGCCACTGCAGGGCAGCATGTGGGATCATTTGGTTAAAACTCTCCCCCGCATTCTCTATAGCTTGCACGGCATGCAAGATCGGTGCAGGAGCTCAAGCAGGAATATGTCTGCCGTGCGAAACAGGAACAGCCTGCAGGGGCCTGCACAAGCACTCCTGCACTAATCCTGCACAGACTAAGCCTTTGTATACAAATCACCCCGTTTGCAGGAGAACTCCATACAAATGAGGTGATTTTGCAATCCAGGAAGCTTGCAACCATCCATGCAGGACTAGTGCTATCTGCAGAGTACATTTCTGCAAAATCCAAAACGGAGCTGTGACAGCTCCAAATAAAGGCTGCATATCATGTAGTAAGCATGCCAATTGCCAAGTATAAGGCCATTGCAAACAGTAAAAAAAAAATACAAAAATCAACTTTTATTTTTTTTTAGCCGATCTCGGCTGTTTAAGTGTAGGGCAGCGGCGTGCAAATGGGATCGGGGGAAAATAATAAATTAACCTAAATTAAGCATTCTAACTAAAATCAGTATTCTGCCATGCAAGTCAATGGCAGGCAGAAGACAACATGGCCAGTGAGTAGTGGTTGCTAAGGGAGGAGGCTCAGTGTGAGACATGTAACTATGCATTAGCAGGCAATCCTATGCAAATGAGGGGAAGGATAGTGAATCCCAGTTTTCCCCAGCATGTGAGTCAGGTCCAACAGTGTAAGAGTAGGCATAGCTTGATGCAAGCCTAGGAGTTAGGTGACATCATGGGTGTGTGCGTGTGTGTGTGTGTGTGTGTGTGTGTGTGTGTGTGTGTGTGTGTGTGTGTGTGTGTGTGTGTGTGTGTGTGTGTCAGGAATACTGTAAGTGGATTGGAGCCCTGTGGCTTGGGTTTGCTCCTAGCTTAGCACAGACCAGAATTATAGTAGAGCATGTGTTTGGGATGCTCAAGTCATGTTTCCAGTGTCTGGACACATCTGGTGGGGCCTTGCATTACTCACCAGCTACATGTACCCAAATTGTCCTTGTATATGCCATGCTACACAATATGATCCCGTGGAAACAGCTGCAGCAGGAACAGCATGGGGCAGGGCCACACAGCCCCCCACTATTGTCAAGGCCTGCATAGGCACAGAGTGACTTGGAAGAGGAACAACCTGAGCTTGTCCCAGTAGGCAGAAGGAGGCATGCCTAGTATGCCCTGGCCTTGGCAAATAGGCAATGCATAGCACATACACTGACAGAGGAGGGACCCAGGGAATAACACCTCTCTCTGACTCTCACATACAGTAAAAGGGATGCCAAACATTACACTACCTGTGTTTAACCATGTGTAGGGAGTGTACTATGTGCATCCAACATAGGCAGTCCTGCAGCACCACCCTCAATACTGGGACACCCACAAGGTAAGTGACTCACACATGCCAGTCAGGGAGGTTCACATACCCAACAACAGTCACAGCCAGCAGCACAGGTGTAGACAAACACAAACAAAGGCTGTTCTATGGCCTCTGAATGAGGCCTATGGGTAACTTCCCCCCCAGGCCGACACAGACAGACATACATATTGTGTGCCTACTACATGTGCACATCTCTACAGTTGTATGTGTAGTCACATGTATATATATATATATATATATATATATATATATATATATATATATATATATATATATATATATATATATATATATATATGTATCTGCATATATGTGTCTGTGTATATGCATCCTGGGGATGTTGATAGCTTCCACATTTTACATTTCCTATAGGATCAAGACTGTACTGCATGATATGTTATCAATACCAGCCTGACATCATACAGGTGGGATGTAGTACTGTTAAAATCTTGTGCCCATGTCACATCAGGACTTGGTAATGGGATCTGCAACACTTGGTAGTGTATTGCAGGGCGGACGTGTTTGGCTGTGGGGGGAGGATATACCTATTCATACATGACATATATTTTTTGGGGCCTCTCAACCCCATTTATGGTGCACGTGGCCATGTATGATTTAGTTAATCTCCCATTGATATCTACACATGTATGTCCATATATACATATATGGATATGTATATCTGCTTGCATATATATAACTATGTCCATATATACCTATATAGATCTATAGCTGCTTACATATATATAACTTGCTGTGTATATGTAGACATATAGGTGTAGACATATATAGGTGTTGATGTAGGCATTTACATAAGTATATGTTCATATATATTTATATATATGTATATATGTGTATATATATATATATATATATATATATATATATATATATATATATATACATATATAGATATGTTGTATCTGTTTAGATATTAATATATTTACACACACATACATACATCCAAATGTTGGACTACATTCTCTGTACTGTTTAATGACTTGGCTGGATGATATGTTTCTGAAATCATTAGAATCATGTGTATCTGGCATGGCTTAATGGTAAATCACTTTGTCTATGGTGTGCAGGGTCCTGGGTTTGAGCCTTGCAGAGGCTGTTTACATTGTTGCTGGGCAGAACAAGGGCCGTTGGATACAGAGTGAGTAAGGCACTTTAAAGCAGTTGTAAGTGGGTTTGCATGGAGGTAAGCACTTCTGATTACAGTTTCTTATACTCAATTAGCTTCTAAATTGCTTAGCCAGTGTAGGCATTGCTTACCCCCATGCAAACAGGCTTAGACCTGCTTACTGTTGCTTTGCTTACTCCTGCTTACCCCCATGCAAATTTCTTTAAAAGAAAAGAAAAAGGGGTTGATAGGAAAGTGGTGAAAAAGGGGCACAAAGACTGAAAAAGAGTAGGGAAAATAGCCAGGGATGTGCAGGAAGGGTATAGGGAAGGTCCATAGCTGCCCATTTCTTCTACAGCAACAGCTGTGCATATACACTGAATTTGAAGGTAGGTTTGGACACTCAAACCCCTGGGAGAGGGGTGAGGAAAACAATAATAAGTTGTGATGCCAATTAGACCGGATTACATGTGTCCAGTGGACAGGTGTATGAAATGGACAGCTATGTATGGGGCGAGATTTTTTTGTGGGAACAGATTGCCCTTTTTTACTTTTTTCAGGTGAGAGTCTGATGTTGGGGAGGGGTAATAGGTATATTTGGGGAGGTAGTTTGGGTAGGTTAACAGACAAGACACACAAGATGCATATAGGGACAGTATATAACATGTGGGGGGTAAACATCTTGATGGGGAGGGGTGTTGGGATATCAGAAGCCCACAAGCCCCCTAGTGGTAACAGTGAAACTGAGGTCCCCACCCATGGGCAGTCACCACTGCACCTTCACAGCCCCGAAGGTGGCTGTGCTTGGGGCTGTGCCTCAGAGCCAGGCTTACTCTCTAATCATGACACTCAGCCCTCGAGCTGGGGTAGAAGATCACCAACCTGCTCGTTGATTGCTCTACGCACCCCAACCCCAACCTAGCAATGGGTGACAGGTGCCTGTCCATGCCCACTCCCAGGGGAGGGCGAGCCACATCCCCTGAGGCAGTTCCATCCAAAGGTGATGCAGGACCAACGGATAGGGAGGTGTGGGGTTGGGCCCCAGACATGCTGGTGCCCAGTGCCATGGCCAGCTGAGGTGGGACAGGTGGGTCGCTAGAGTGTGCTATAGTGTTTAGATTTCACCATCATATATGGGTTAGTAATAGGCAACACATTCCAGGGTTAGGTATAACAGCATGCATAGATATTCCTATTAACCTAGACACCAGATACGGAACAGCTGCATAGCAAACAAAACACATGCATATGTGGGACCACAGAGGTAATAAGAACAACATGCAGGTACACTGAAGGCATCATGCCAACAATGTTGGAATAATTCAATATGGCACATGCATGGGAACCATTACAATATTTATCAAACAATTGGATGTTATCAGAGTCAGTACATACCAGTTGGGGTGGGTATGTTGATTATTGTTGGAGATACGTGGGGGGGGAGAGAAAGATGTCAATTAACAAGTAGTATATTCCTGTAGTCAACATTATTTTCCTAGTCAGTGCTGTTATCTGTACCTTATAAGTCTTACTACACTACCCTATAGCCTTATATTGAACAGTGATATGGCTGGCATCATCATTACACATGAACCTGCAGTATACACCTCTTACCTGGTATACCTGTGGAGGGAATGTTTGGTAACACTAACTGTTTGTACACATATACCCAGATTCTAGGTTGATGTTTTGCACTATGCTATCCAACTCTTTCTGCACAGACTCTGGACATGTGTTGACCACATGCTGGTGTGCCTGGACATATCTAGAATATTGCCCTCTTCCACCTTTAGTGACTTGACACACACATATACATGCTTTCCTACATAGTTATATTATGTAGCCCAGTGTGAGTGACAGTGACCAGTGATACTTTATTATTTGAAGAAACTGCAACACTCACAATCCCCTATAATACCAGGGTGGACAGTACCAGTACAGGTTATATTGGTCTGTATTTTTCAGCACAGTGTTTGTATCCATCGTACCTGTGGAAGCAATGTCTGTTAGCACTACCTGACTGTTGCCACACAAAGTTCCAGATTACATATTAGTATTATGCACATACATCTCACTCTGTTACTGTACACACTCTGGTCACAGCTTGACAACATGGGAGTGTAGATAGGACAGACTTGCAATATTAATCTCCTAACATTTTTGGGGGTTTCTACAGTGACAGGTGTATTCTCATGATGGTTGACAATCACTTGTATTCCCTGTTTGCTGGCTACATATCTAGGATCATTCCACAGACTTACCAGGGGGACAGGGGGACAGGCAGCAGATATGGGCACATATACAGGATAGTCTAGCCTCATGCGTACAGTTGAGGGGTATGAATCTGTATGCAGTCTAATTCCACTCCCAGGATTCAGATCATGGCTGTGTCTGCTACAACTTAAACACCGTCCATCACAGTTGTGTCTGCTATATTGATATTGCTCTATATCTCCAATCTGCTTTCTGTCTTATTAATTCCATGTGCTTATGCATTCTGACCTTGTATAACAACACTCTTTTACAGATTTCCTAGACAGTTATATGTTGTAGGACTGTGTGGGTGTCAGTGATGTCATACCTCATTATTCAGAACAACTGCATATCATTTTTGTATTTCTGAGCACTGTGTTGGTATCTGATAGACCTGTGGGAGGAATACTACCTGAATGTTCCCACACACAGTACCAGGTTCCACATTACTATTATTCACATACATCTCACTCTGTTACTGTACACACTCTGACCACAGCTTAACAAGTTGGGGTGTAAATGGGACATACGTGGCTTCTTAGTCACATAAAGTATTGGGGAGTTGCTAGTGTGCCCGATTTGTTGTCATAGATGTGTGTCATTCAGTCGTATTTCCTGTTTGCTGTCTATATGTCTGGGATCATCCCAGTGATTTTCCAGGGGGACGGGTTGATAGGCAATAGATATGGGCCACTTTAATAGATATTCTGGACATATCTGTACAGTTGTGGGGTATAATTCTGTATTCAGACTACTACCACTGGCAGGATTTGAACTGTGGCTGTGTGTGGTAAAAAAAAGCAACAGTTCACATCTTAGTTGCATGTACTATTCAGTTTTTGTTGGTTGCATTTTCCTGTTTACTGTCTATGTGTCTCTCAGTTGTACTAAATGACCTCAAGGGGTTACATCTGTCTTATACAGGCATTCCTACACATTCAATTTATGGTGCATGATGTGGGTAACAGTGCTTAATACAACAGTACTATTACATGATTGCAAATCTACATTACCATATGATACCAGAATATACACCTGCAGTCCAGCAATTAGACCTGTTTTACCAGGATATTACACTTTTATTGCCATACAAATAACATGAGACTCTTCCTGCCATATTCTCTAGTGTATGCAGTACTTGCCTTGAACAATACAGGTTTTGCATTAGTAACTAATTTACTACTACTTTTATTTTTATTTCCTATGACAGTAAAAGCATGAGTATTACTGACCTGCCTCACGTTGCAACCACTCCAGGTGGCTGATGTGGGCCTCCTGGTTCGCAGCCTACTCCATTGCAGCTGAGGGGGACATAAGAGGAATATTTAGCCATACCCATCCATGATATACCTGAGCTGGCACTTATTACACACATACTGGGATGATACTTACACACATCTGGAACATCTCCTGATGCTCTAGCCTCTTGGAGCCACTCCTCCAAGAGGTCCGCCTTCCATCGCTTCAGGTTGGCATAGTGGTGGCTGACCTGCTCACCAGTTCGGGGTATGCCAGTGGCACTGGTGAGGTTGTGGGCGAGATGGTTCAAGGTCTCTGCCTTATATTGGGAGCCCTGGTACTGGCCCTGCAGCAGTCTCTGTGCATGGTCTTTAACTAGGAGTCCTGTCATGACCTTGGACTCCTGGATGTACCAGCGCTACTCCCGGAAGTTCACTCCTTCTCCCCTTACTGCCATAGTGCCTGCATGGGGAAGCTACAACCAATTATGAGCTGTATTCCCACCTGTTGGGTTTAGGTAGGGTCACTTTCCCGCACTTTCCATGATTGGCTGGTTTTGAAAAGGCTAAGCTATGGGCAAACTTGCTTACCTAAGGTTGGCATTGTTTAAAGGGGTATACCACTGGGCAGAAAGAGTTAGCTGGTCTACACATTGCTCACACCACCTAAGCTGGCCTGTGCAATGCTTAGCATTGCTTGCATTAGACCTTAATTATAATGCTTTTTTGGCATTGTGTTATTATTCATTACACCTTATATGTATGCCTGGTATCCCTGATTGATGTGTACATACACTCTGTGGGGTCCTTGTGTTTTATTGGGAACTTCAACACTCTATTACAATTACACCTCACTTCTGGGCTTGCTGCTGCACTCCACTTCACATATTTATGTCATGTGGTGGGTTATGGCACATATGACTGTATACTGATGCCTTTCACAGATTTAGTTTGGTTATACTAGGGTGAGGACATGTTTACTACTACCTCATTTTTCTGCACTTCTGTGATGACTTGGTGGAAAACTACTGGGACTATGGTGTACAGGGTCCTGTGTTTGAGACCTGCATGGCTGTTTATTTTGTTGATGGGCAGAACAAGGGCTGTTGGATACAGAGTGATTAAGGCACTTTTGAGCAGTTGTAAGCAGGTTTGTGCAACGGTAAGCACTGCTAACCTGCCATTACATCTGCTTACAGAGAGTTAGCTTTAGAATTGCTTATCCAGTGTAGGCATTGCTTACCCCTGCGCATATGCACTTAAACATGCTTACTAGTGCTTAAATATGCTTACTACTGCTTATTTATGCTTAAACCTACATACTAGTGCCTTATTCATTATGACACTGACACTTCACATGTGCATTTCCTGCAATAGTCTAGTTCATAAATATATGTTATTTAGTGGGTTTTGCAACAAAAATATTGCTCATAACATGCTTTGCCATGGAAAATGTAATGTGGTACAGTGGAACTAGATCCGGGAAGGCCTGCTCGTAAGGCGAATGCTCTGCCCACTACACTATTGCTATGCTGCTTCATTTGCATATATCTTCCTTGTTATCATCTTCAGCCTTTTAAGCTGCTTTAACTGTAGCTAAGCAATGGACACACCCGCGCACCTACGGTTAGCCTTATTGGATTTTTAAAACAAAATAAATGGGTTTCTTCATTTTATTTATATGTACTGTTGCTGTTGTACACATGGGGAACTGTTGGTGTGGATATGCGGACACCTATGACCAGACTCGCTCATTTATTACCCCTTTCTGCTGTTCTACATTGCAGGGGCATGCTTATTCTGAGAGCTCTGCTCTCAGACATGGCCCCTGCACTCTTACATGCTCCGTGTAAGCCTAGGAACTCAGGCAGCGCACCTTATTAATACGCATGGCCTGCTGCCATCCTGCTCCTAAATGGGCTCTTCTGTGCAGGACTAAGCTAGTCCTGCACGGAAGTTTAGTAAATCCAAGGGTCTGTCTTACAGCTCCAGGCTCCTTGATTTAGTCCTGGCCACTAGTCATTGTCAGTTTGGAGTCTACATGTTCTCCTCATGTCTGTCAGGGGCTTCCCCAGTTATTCTACCTCCTAAAATAAGCTTGCTTATAGGCAATGTAATATAATATAATGAAACAGACTGTCGGGACATACGTCAGAGGTCAATAACTCTGTTCGCAGGATTATGTTTGTATGAGCACATTGAAGGAAGTATCTTAAACCCCAACCTCCTGTGTTAGCATGACACCTACTCCACTTAAAATGCTGCAAAACCCTCCTGAATGATTCGTGGTAAGAAACCTGAAAATTACCATCAGCACCGAAATCAAAACTCCGCCCACTACACCTAAGACAGATAGAGGGCTGCAGCAAGTTACTGGTTTGTGAATGTAAATGTAGTAAGGCCAGAAAACAAAGAATAAAGCTTTGCAAAATTAAATAACAGGCTCGACATTATGTGTGCATCAGATAACAAAAGCACCTTGTACTTTACGTAGATGCATGTTCAGCGATTGCTTCCTAAGCATGAACATATGTTACTTAAACATCAGTGAGTTCACACAAACAGCACTATACTGGACTTGAACCATCAAACCAGTAAATTAACAGCAAACGATTGAGAATACAATCAATAACTGACAAAGACATGGACATAGGGAAGGTTGGGCAAGAGCTGTTTTGTAGAGTCTGTGCAAGCCATCTGGAGAAGCAGTTAATTTTGTAGGAGTTGGCTGCTGGAAGAATTAATGGGACTTGTTTAGACTACACACTTGGACATTACAGTGCTCCACAGATGGATTTGAGGGCTCGAATGATCGAAGGCCTACAGCTAGAACACCTCTCAGTCCTGCTTATTCATAGTAATGAAAGGAAGCGCGTCGCCATATTTTGGATGGAAAAACTGTATCTGAAACATTCATAAGTTCGTAATTGGTCTTTGAATCCTAATATAGGACAGGGAAGTCGGAAGTCCCCGATATCTGAAGCAGGAAAACAAGAATCTGCATTTGTCATTGCTAGATAATGCTATGTGAGCTGTTACAATGAGTTCTTAACTGTAAAATTATTACAGTCAGATCGGTATTGCACTACGTCAAGCGAGCATTCGATAGTATTACCACACTGTTTAAAATGCTGCCATTAGTTGACAGTTGCAGTTTTGTTCTACATGTTTAAACATTAAGTTAGTGCATTGCTCTTGTACATGTCCTTTTTTGTTATTTCCAGTGTCAAACAGACACGTGTATATACTGGAGAGGCTACTAAATATTAAATAGTTGCTTTATCATAACGCTCAACTTCTTAGCGCAAGAAATGTGGACAAAACTATAAGTAATGGGGGGGGAGCAAAGGCCCAAATATAGGAACACTTTTTAAGTACTGCTTTTACAAATTTAGAAAATCGATAGAATAACAGGTATGAATGTGGTAGCACCAGTTCTGATATGAAAAAAAACAAAAAAAAAAAACAATTGGAAGTTGAAGGGCCATATTGATTTATCGTTATTTGTCAGCTAGCATGTTGTACTTTCTTGAACTAACACGAATGGTTATAAATTATAGGGTTGATACTGTTCAATATTGTCTAAGTTGGTTCCTTCTATTATACACGTATGACAACTTTTGAGTGGAAACTGCTAATATTAATAACTTTGGTTTGTTAACCACACCCTCAGTCTTCACTCACACATACCACACCACATCCTTTTCACTAACACCATTAACTGCTTCTCTACCACCCACTCATCACCTCCTACTATCACTCACCAATGCTCTCCAACTACAAAAAGTAACATAACAGGAGAAGAAACAAACTAATACAATGGCTCTCCTACACTTAAATTAAGCTTTCTATAAATTAACTACTTTGGTTCTTCTCTGGTTATCCATCCTTACATCCTACCACACACAACTTCATCTCACCTATCCAACTCAGTGGCAAACAGAAACCACAGCCAATACACTAAAGCTAACACACTTCCCTATATCTCCATTTGACCTTACCCCAACTCAACTCCACCCCTATGTTAATCATAAACCAACAAACAAAATTAACCCCTACTTATCCCAGAAACAAAATAAAATACTAGAAAAACTACTTAAGTTCTACCTATATCTAACTCTAAAACTCTCTTGCTGTGGAGACATACACCCCAATCCAGGACCCATTACTTCACTCCACCCAGACCTACCCAACCAAATCCTCTTTATAACAGACCAACCTCCTCTCTTCTGCTCTTAAACATTAATGTATGAAGTATACTTAACAAAGTTCAGGACCTCCATGCACTATTGGCATTATACAAACCAGATTTAGCCATACTTACAGAAACTTGGCTTAGGCCAGAACACCATGATAATGAGATAACACCCCCTGGGTACAATATTATGCAGAAGGATAGGCAACGGAAAAAAGGAGAAGGTGTAGCCATTCTGTTTCAAAATAATCTCACAGTAGAACAGCTTAACTACAACTCCCAAGATGTCAATGACATAGAACTCATTCTTGCTAAATTAAAACTAAACTCTAGCAAACACATAGTCATAGCAGGTGCCTATATCCCCCCAGGAAACAATACTGACACTATGGAGAACATACTACACTGGATGACTATCTCCCATCCTCATGAGACTATACTCCTAGGGGATTTTAATATTGACTGGTCTGACTGTACCAAGTACAATACCTCTACCCACATTAACCTACATGGGTTTACCCAAGTCATAGATACCCCCACTAGAGTTGATAAGAAAACCAAATGACAATCCATCTTAGATTGGATACTTCTGTCTGACCACACCTTGGCAAACCAGGCAGGTTGCCTACCTGACAATTTAAGTGACCACCAACCAACCTACCTTATTAGAAATAAATCCCAACACTATAACCAACCCATCCTCAGAATAGTTCACAACAAAAAAAACTTCAAAACCAAGGACCTAAACAACAAACTAAAACACTGTGACTGGTCTCCCCTTAAACACCTACCCCTAGATGAGGCAGTAGACTACTTTAACTCAACCTTTCTCAAAATCCTAAACCGTCATGCACCAGCTCGTACCATCAGAGTTAAAACTAACTATGCCCCTTGGCTAACAAAAGAAACCAGAACCATAATGAAAGATAGAGATAGAGCCTGGGCTCAATTTCATAAACTTAAAACCACCACCACAAAACAAATCTTCTTAGCACTCTGGAACAAGACCAAAAAACGTATAAAACTCGATAAAACCAATTACTATAAGACCTTGCAAGACAAACACATACACAACCCACAGAAATTCTGGTCCTCAATAAATAGATTACTGCACCCAAGTAAAACCAGCACTCCCACACCCATAGTACCAACCGACGCTGAGAACATCCCTACCCAATTCAAAAAATTCTTCATCAAAACAGTCCTAGCCTTATCCAACACCATAAATAGCATCACCATTCCCACTCCTTCACCAACCCCTACTACCCCTATTACACAACAACCTCCCCCCAGCTTCTCCTTCTCTCCAGCATCCACACAACTCATTACTAAACTCCTCAAGAAATTGAAACCTACCACACTGGCTGCTGATAAACTTCCCGCGGATTTCCTTCAACTATCAGCTGATGCCATATCTTACCCTGTGTCTATCCTCATTAACAGATCCATACCTGAATCTAAAGTACCTAACCTCTGGAAAATATCTCATATTATTCCACTCCACAAAGGTGGAAACTCTCTTGAGCTCACCAACTACCAGCCAATTGCACTTTTATCACCCCTATCAAAAATACTTGAAAGAGTAGTACATACACAACTAATGCAATACCTTCTAGAAAATAACCTTATATCAGCATCACAGCATGGATTTTGTCCCTCCCATAGTACCACAACAGCCCTATTATCCTATACCAACATAATCAACACCCACAGAAACAAGTGATTTTTTGTATCCTCTGTTTTCTTAGACTTATCCATGGCCTTTGACATGGTCAACCACAGTATGCTTCTCAAAACTCTATCTACCCTCTGCCTAAACCCCCTCACTATATCATGGTTCAGCAGCTATTTATCAAGCTGACAGCAAGCAGTTCTATGGCATGACCAAATATCCTCCCTTCTACCTGTATCTATTGGAGTCCCTCAAGGCTCCATTCTTGGTCCCTTACTATTCTCCATATTTACAAATCAGATAGCTGCTTCCTCTCCTTCGGCCTCCATAGTGCAATATGCTGATGACACTACTATCATTTGTGCTGCCCCTACCCTAAGCACGCTACAAACAATAACACAACACAGCTTCACTCTGGCTCCAAGGACAATACCTCACTCACCCCAACAGCACACACTAAACTCTTAGGAGTAGTAATCAATAACAAACTCAAATTTGATATATACATAGCCCAAACAATCAAAAAAGTTCACAAAAATCTAGGTCTCTTGTATAGGAATAAGCAATTCATGACCAGTTATACCAAAGCCAACATTGCTAGAACCCACCTATTATCCACCCTACTGTATGCCTCACCAATCTTGACTAATCTTCACCACAGAGAACAAAGCAAAATGTCATCTTGCTGCAACAAGATTGCCAAATTTGCCACAGGTGCCTCTAACAGAGCCCACCACTGTCTTTCCCTCAAACAGCTCAAGTGTCTTGAGCTGCCTCAATTAATTCTTACCACTCAACTCTCCAAAGCCCACAAACTATATTACCTCCCAAATAAAATCCCCATTTTACAAGAGCTAATACAATCCTATGCCACCACCAGAGCCTTAAGGTCAACAGACCAAAATCACATAAATGTCATCAAACATAGGAATGAGGCTGGCAAATCTCTTTTTGCCTGCTCTACAGCAAATGTTGGAACTCACTTACAAAACACATAACTTCTACAGGTTCTGCTCCACAATTTAAAAAAAAACTACTCAAAACCCACTACTTTAACAACTGGATATGTCCATGTGACTCCCCAGGCTAATCCACTAAATTTGCAGTGATACAATGATCCTACCAAGGATCATCTAATACTGCCTATCCCCTGTATATTAATTCTTAACTAACAATATTCTATTCTGTTCGTATCTACTTATTCATCTCTGAAGACAGTTAAACATTTTACCTACTTACAAGTGGTATGCTTCTGGAATACAATAATTGTATATATACATATATCTGTGAAGAAATGTAAAATAAGTTCTTGTATAATATTGTATGCATTTAGGAGAAAGTGTTATAATTCATAAAACTGTTATTTTTAGATTGTTTTTTAAGTAGAGCTTTTCTCCCCGGGCTTCTGCTGAAAATGGACCTGTGTCCAGTCGGACTTTCCCGGTCAACAAATGTAAACAAAAATAAAAATATAATATAATATAATATAATATAATATAATATAATATAATATAATATAATATAATACTTGTTACCACTCCCACAAGAGGGGAAAACATACTGGACCTGATCATCACCAACATGGGGACTCTATGCTCCAGACCAGAAGTGTATCGCTCACTGGTAAGATCAGACCATAAACTAATCTCACTGGATATTCACATTCCAACCCTACCCCCTGCCCAGAAAACCACAGTGAAAAACTTATCTAAAGCAAATTTCACACTCCTCAAAACCGAGGTGGAATCCTTCAAAGCCCCCAGGCCTGTGGAAAATACGTCCCAGACCACAGAATCCTTTATAAACGCATTCTATGAACACCTTCAGGAATGCATGGATCATGCAATCCCAAATAAAACCAAGACCCAATCCTCCAAAGGCAGACATCCTGTCTGGTGGACCCCAGCCATAAACAAACTATACAATAGAAGGAGGAAGCTACTACATGATAGAGCAAAATCCCAAAAAGGGAAGGCATCTCTGATCAGTGTTAGCAAAAAACTACGGGCACTCATAAAATCGTCTAAGGCCAGCTTCGAGAGAAAAATTGCACAGCACACTAAGGATAATTACAAGGCTTTCTTTAGTTATGTTAGGAACCTGGGTGGGAATTCCCAGATATGCTCAGAATTGGTCCAAAATGACAAAAAATACACCAAACCCACAGACATTGCCAACATCCTAGCTGACAGGTTCAGTGCAAACTTCTCCCCCCCTCCCCACCAAAAGGGCAAATATCTATCCCAGCAGAGTGCTGTCCCCCTGACATCTCAGATGCTCAGGTAAGAGCTTCCCTCTCCAAAGCAAGAAACACAGCATCAGTGGGACCAGACGGTGTCCCGGGCTGTGTCCTACATGAACTCCAAGAACAGCTAAACCCAAACATAAAACTACTGTTCAATCTCAGCGTTACCACAGGATATGTACCCAAAGAGTGGCGTACAGCAACAGTGGTCCCTCTCCACAAAGGTGGTGCCTCAACGGATCCTGGAAACTATCGCCCCATAAACCTGACTAGCTTGGTCTGCAAAGCTATGGAAAGGATCATCATGGACCTCATAAAAAAAAGATATTGGGGACCTACAGACACTGGATCCTACCCAGTTCAGCTTTGTTAAGGGCAGATCCTGCCTCTTAAACCTGGTTGATTTCTTTGAAACAGTTACCAAGGCCATTGACAAGGGGAAGGTGGTCCACACAGCCTACCTGGACCTCGCAAAAGCCTTCGATACAATACCTCACTCGGGCATTATAGATAAGCTCACCAGCTTAAATATAAACCCCTATGTCACTAGATGGGTTGCAAACTAGCTCAAGGACAGAACCCACATGGATAAATTTGCTGGAGCCATGTCAGACTCCAAACCAGTTACAAGTGGCATCCCACAAGGCTCAGTCCTGGGACCTCTCCTGTTCGGTATATATTTCTCGGAGGTACAGGCCAACACGGAAGGACTGTGGCTGACCAAGTTTGCAGATGACTGCAAGCTGGGCGCTATAATTGACTCTCCAGCCAACACAAGCATCCTCCAAAAGGGTCTCATAGAAACAGACAACTGGTGCCAGAGCCATGGCCTCAAGCTAAACGCCAAGAAGTGTATAGTCATCCCCTTTGGCAAAAACAAAGTGTCCACAAATTACCACATAGGTGGTAATCCATTAAGTACGGAAGAAGTAATTAGGGACCTGGGGACCCACGTTGATAGCAATCTCTCATTTGACAACCACGTGGCCAAAGTGGTTAGAAAAACATTTTATATAGCCCACCTAATCATGAAGGGATTCACATCTAGATCAGGGGGGTCATCGTGCCTCTTTACTCATCCCTCATCAGGCCCATAATTGAGTACAATGCCTCTTTTGGGATGTACCTTACCAGACACCTGCAGCAACTGGAAAGACCCCAAAAGTACCTCACCAAGAGGATCAAAGGGCTCAAACAGATGCCATATGCTGCCCGGTTAAAGAAACTCCAGCTCTACTCAGTGGCATACCGCCTGCTCAGAGGCGATCTGTGCCTGACGAAAAAGGCCATGTCCAACCCGGAATTAATGGACATGCTGCACCTCAGAAAATCCAAATCCCATCGAGCTACGCGCCCGAGAGACTTGAAACTCAGCACTGAAATAAATAGGACATGCTGGAGGGACAGATTCATAACCCAGAGGCTCCCTTCACTCTGGAATAAAATCCCAGTCCAGGTTAGGCAGAGTCCCTCATTGACTCTCTTCAAGAGGAATCTTGATGAGTGGATGGGAGATAGTAGGTTTACCCTGGGTATCACTTCTGTGTCACTGTTAGACAGAGGCACAGTATACTAACCTCGAAAAAGGGCATAGCAAAATTAATTTAAAATGGGTGGCGAAAGCCAAACACACTCTGGCTAGGCTTATAAATGCCCTAGGGCAGATAGCCTAGTATGAACCTATGAACCTATGAACCTATAATATAATATAATATAAAATAATATAATATAATATAATATAATATAATATAATATAATATATGCCTATGATGTGACTGAATCTTTTGCATGAACAAGCACCCTTACTTGGTTGATGAATATTAAATAAACACATTTAAAAAAATGTAGCTGACAACCACTGTATGCTTGTGGTGGTCTTCTGTTAGCCATTTACTTGGCATGCAGTTGGGCTCCTGGTCAGTATTATTTAGAGAAGAAGATACTTCCGAATAGTGCATTTTTTAAAATCAGTAATAGGACCTCCTCCAATTCTGCTATTGTTTTATCAGGCTGTAAACTTTGAATAACATCATGATACTCATTTAAAATGGGAGTAAAAACAACACCTGGCATAAATCAATTATCAGTGACAGCTAAAATGGTGATTTATCTAGACTTCAAGTTAAGAGAGTTTAGTTTTTAGTGTCCATGCATTCCCTCTTGAAATTTTCAGGCTTTTGTTTTCTGTCATTTGCTAACAGAGCAGCAGAGTAAAAGTTGTGCAAGAAAAAAGTACATTTTGAGCAAGTGCAACTATTTTAGTTTGTACGAATTCCCATTAAGTGCTAATTTGCAAAAGAATGGTGTATGCTATTTATAGCATTACTTAAAGTAGGTGACAATATTTTTAGGATAAAATAAGTGGGTCAGAAGCAGGAATATGTCTGATTAGGGGAATAAATGTCAGTAGAATGCAGCCACCTTCAGTGAAACCATTTGAAACACAAATGTAGACGTGAATGCTACAGTATACATTGTTAAACAAAACTCAGTAAACCACTCAGGTTCAGTGCAAGCTGCAGCCTATACTATGTAGGTATTAGCTTACTAAAATGAAAAAAAATAGCAGTAATTCCCCCCAAACAGCAAAAAAGACAGGTAAATAGTATTATGAAGTGTTCTATCTTCAATAATTAATGCATTGTCATGAGATAATTGAAGTCTGCATGAGAACAACATCTCTGTGGGAAACCATCTGTTAATCTCTTAGCACAAGAAATCTGGATTAAGCCTAAAATAATGGAGGTACAAAGGCCCAAATTAGGGACAGATTTTAAATATTTCTCTTACAAAGTTAGAAAGAGGCTAGAATAATAGATTTTACATTACCATGCATTTTTATTGAAAGATATGAAGTCAGAAACTCAAATGTATGCTATTATTTATTAGTGACTTTAGTCCTCAGTGATTTGCCAGCAAGCCACAAATTTTATGAGGAACAGACCAAAAATAAGAGGCAAAAATCTGGGCATTCTGTGAAAATCTTGACAGTTGAGAAGTATAAGCTGACCAGAAAGATTTCAATGTAAATCGAATGTGCACACTCTTCAAGGAGATTCTGAGTAAACAAGAAAGAAACACCATGCTACAAGTACAGAAGGAATGTTTAGCAAAAAAACAAACATATCCTAGAACACCATATACTATCATGACCCACTACAGCTCCTTGAATTTTCAGAGGTTACATCACAATTGCCTGGCCAAATGTGTTCATAAAAATTAGCTTGGGTTGTTGTTGTGTCTTTTGGCTTTTCCCGGTTAGGGGCCGCCACAGAGGAACTCCGGTCCGCTAATGATTGGCAGTAGATTTTTACATGCCGAGTTGCCAGCCCTGATGCACAACCTTCAACGAAGGTATGCCCATTCACGCATGTCTCCACACAGAAACACTAGCTGAGAATCGAACAGGACGTCTTACTGTGAGGCGACAACGCTACCGCAGCACCACCACCGCAGTTTAGCTTGGGTACACACTTAATATATGTACTTTTTGAGCTTGGCAGCTTATGAACAAATGGCACAAAGAAAAAAGGAGAACATTTTTGTGCAGGGACAATACAACAGCATCCTCATGGAAGTCACTAGACCTTAAAAAAGAGCAATTGCTGACAGACAGTAGGAAGCCATATGACCAACACATATTACAGTTCAAGCAGTTAGACATCATTCTTATATGAAGTATGTAACAATGCACAGACATCTGACACCTTTATTTTTACGCTTAAACAACACTGATTTCAGCAACTGTGAAACAGCCAAGAGACCATAAGCCATGACAACTTCCATTTCTGTGTTAGGCTGGGAAAATACAAATGCAAAGTCTTTAGTGTTTGAATTCAAATCTTTCCTTCTCAATGGAGAAAAAGGGAGTCTATTGGTACATAGTGAACAAAATTGTAACCTGTCAGCGCCTGTTTATTAGCATGCTTGCCAGGTAATGCAGAGAACAATAACCAAAAGTAATGTGGTAGGCTATAAGGAAACAACAGAGGCATGCAGCTACTTACTGTTTAATAACTTAAGCAGAAAACCAACACAACTAAATGAAATACTAGAATTTTACAGGAATCAACCCTATGCAGAAGCAAAGTAAAAATTGGAAACACCCCATATAGTTGCACAGATACAATGCTTATAGATAGAAATAGAGAGCTAGATAGCTATATCTATTTATATCAATATATATATATATATATATATATATATATATATATATGTGTGTGTGTGTGTGTGTGTGTGTGTGTGTGTGTGTGTGTGTGTGTGTGTGTGTGTATGTGTGTGTGTATATGTATATATATATATATATATATATATATATATATATATATATATATATATATATATATATGTATATATATATATATATATATATATATATATATATATATATATATATATATATATATATATATATATATATATATATATATCTATATCTATATATATATATATATATATATATATATATATATATATATATATATATATATATATATATATATATATCATCTTAAAGACATATTTCACCTTACCTCTGCCTCACTACTTGCCTTTTTTGCTTACCACTCTCTCCATTTCTCAACTTTTGCAGTATAGCAGCCTCCTAAACTGTTATACTTCTTCTATGTGAAAGTTTTAATTTTAAATCACATTTGTTCCCAAGTGTTATTGTTGTGCAGATATGATTGTGTGGTTCACAGTCTAAAAGCCTCCACTGAACAAAATGTGTAATTATGACAACTCAGCAACTGAGATGCAAATACACAACAGAGTCAAGTTATTATGTCAGAGTATGTTAGTCATCTTGCATTAAATGGCTTTATTCATATTTTAACCTTTTTGCAAGGTACTAAACCGATGAAGAGCAACTCTACAGAAAAATCATTTTGTTGTTTATAGAACCAGTGATTATTTTGCAGGCATTCAATCTAACAGCAGTGTGTGTCACAAGTGATTACTTTTCAGGCATGAGTCAGTGAGGCTTCGAGACCCTGTTGCTCTTCAGAAGCCCATATAACGAAAGGGTCCACAATTTAATTAGAGTAAGCAGCGATGCACTGTAGAGAGTCATCTGGCTGCAGGCAAAATGCAGTTAGTGTATTCATTGTCACAGAACTGCATAATTGCTATATGCCTTTGCAGTGCTGACAAGGATTCCATACTCTAGTCATGAATCAATGCCTGCTTGATTATAGCTAATATAATACAGAGATAAATGGAGCATAGCTGACATCACAGAAGCTGAGCTCAAAGTGTTTCAAAACAGCTTTCTTTCCATTCTCAACTGCATATGCTCATGAAGAAATGTGCCTAAATAAAATGCCCCAAATGGGTGTGGGAGTAAACAAAGTGGAAAATTATTTTCCTTGTATAAATGCAGTCATGGGAAACACACGCTGTACTTTTGCACACATTTGTTTTGCAAACTGAATTTGCACAACTGAAGATAATCATTTTATAAGGCACAATGTTCTAATGTCAGCTAGTGCAATATCTTTGTTATTAAGTATATGGCACTTCTGAAAGTAAGAGCACAAAACAATTGTCGAATATTCTTAATGTTAATGTTTTCAGAAACTACTTTTGAGATGATTTAATTTCAAAAGGTCATAGGACTGCTTTCATAAAGAAATAGTAAAGCCTAGAGCACAGCACCATTGCTCTGTATCAAGGCTGCACATATGATAGCAGCTGACTGCATATTACATAATTCTGTACTAATGATGTCATAGACCAAATAAACAAAATGCAAATGAAGATGCCCACTGAGTGGCGCACAGCTACAGTTATCCCACTCCACAAGGGAGATCCACCTTGGATCCCGGGAACTACCGCCACATCAATTTGACAAGCCTGATCTGCAAGGCCACATAACGTATTATCATGGAACTTATAAACAAAGACATTGGCAACCTTCAAATACTGGACCCCACCAAGTTTGGGTTCGTGAAGGGCCGATCCTGTCTCCTGAACTTGGTTGACTTCTTTGAATCAGTCTCCAGAGCCGTGGGTGAGGGTAAGGCAGTCCACACAGCATATCTGCAACTCACCAAGACCTTTGATGCCATCCCCCACTCTGGAATCATAGATAAACTTACTAAGCTGGGCATTAATCCATATGTCACTCAATGGGTTGCCAACTGGCTTACTGACAAGACCCACACTGTAAAAGTAGCTGACTCCAAATCCAGCTCCAAACAAGTGACAAGGAGAGTAGCTCAGGGTTCAGTCCTCGGACCGCTTTTGTTTGGCATCTACTTCTCTAAAGTACAGGCCAATACTAAGGGACTCTGGCTAACAAAGTTCGCAGATGTCTGCAAATTGGGAGCCATTATTGAATCCCCAAATTATGTGGATACTCTACAAAAGGGCCTTACAGAAAGAAATGCTTGTAACCAGAGCCATGGGCTCAAGCTCAATGCCAAGAAATGTATATTTATCCCCCTTGGGAAAAAATATGTACCCATGAATTACCACATAGGTGGCAGTACACTAAACACTGAAAGTGTGGTAAGAGCCTTAGGGACACAGGTGGACAGTGGTCTCACCTTCAATAACCACATCACCACAAAAGTCAGGAAACCTTCTTTGTGGCACACCTCATCACTAAGGGTTTTTCATCCGGAAAAAAGGATGTCATTGTCCCACTGTACTCATCCCTCATTAGACACATTATAGAATACAATGCCCCATGTGGTATGTACCTCTCAAGACATCTGCAACAACTGGAAAGGCCACAGAAATACCTCACTAAAAGAATCACAGGCCGAAAGCAGATGTCCTATGCTAACCACCTTAAAAATCTCTAGCTATACTCTGTCATATATCATCTACTCAGAGGTGATCTCTGCTTAACATACAAGGCCATGTCAAACCCAGATCTGTTGGGCATGCTACACTTAAAGAAATCACAATCCCTCAGAGCCACACACTCCAGGATCTAAATATTGCCATCTCAATAAACAAAACATGCTGGAGGGATAGGTTCCTTTTCCAGAGACTCCCTAGACTCTGGAATAGACTGCCCATACATGTCAAGCAGAGCACCTCTTTGGCCCTCTTCAAAAGGAACTTTGATGATTGGATGGGAGAAAGAAAATTCACCCCGGGGATCATGTCAGTCACCCTG
Organism: Protopterus annectens; assembly: GCF_019279795.1. NCBI lineage: Eukaryota > Metazoa > Chordata > Ceratodontiformes > Protopteridae > Protopterus > Protopterus annectens. Next base: position 721,448,866 of record NC_056730.1, on the reverse strand, counting down.
CTAGACAGGGGTCCAGGGAAGTAATAGTTTGGGAAGAAATAGCCAGGGAATTGTTATGGCTAGGCTTGCATAGGCCCTAGGGCCGATAGCCTAGTTCCAACCTATGAACCTATGAACTTATATGTAGCGCTTAGAATACTAGCTACAGGAACCTTTCAATGACACACAGGGGACATGTTGGGAGTGTCACAGGCATCAGCATCCAGGATACTACACCAATTTCTGAATGTTCTTTTACAGCATGCCAGTGACTATATATATATTTCTCCCTAGCTCTGAGGACAGAGCTAGAACTATGCAGGACTTTTACCCCATGGCACACTTTGCTGAAGTTCTGGGTGCCATAGACTGCATACACATTCAGATCAAAGCACAACCTGGGAACAGGGAAGGGTCTACATCAACAAAAATGGTTCCACTCACTAATTACCAGGTCATGTGTAATGCTAGGGGAATCATCCTGAATGTGTGGACTAGTAACCCCTGCAATTACCAAGACTCCCATATCTGGCATACCTCACAGAGGTTTTCCAGGGGTGATACCCCACAAGGCCATTTATTGTGGATTGCTGATGATGTCCATCATAAATAGATACAAGTCCGCAGCGTAACGCTATAATGAGGCACACGCTCAAACAAGAAATATCATAGATTGTGAGTTTGGGCTGCTGAACTAACAGTTTTGGTGCCTAGAGACATCACTGGGGTTTTACAGTACAATCCCAGTACTTGTGTTGAAATTTTCACGGTCTGTGCTATCCTATACAATGTCATCCTGTGAAACAGTTGCAGCAAGAACACCAATGGCTAGAAGCAAATGTTCCACCACAACGGCAAGGTCACCACATTCACATGCAGGTAAGGAGTTAGAGGGAGAACCCCCAGATGCTTTGGGTGTAGTTAGATGTAAGCATGCACAATAAGCCTTTGCCCTGGCCAAGAGGCAATGGATAGCACACATACTGACCACCTGAGTGTGCACCTGTCATCCTATTCACATGCATATAGTAAAATTAATGCCAGTCAGTGCTCACAACCTTTACTTCTCCATGTAATGGCTATGAATTGTTAACATCAGAAAAAGTCAGCCCTGAATGACAGCAATTTTAACTGCAGGACTATCAGGGTAAGTGTTGAAATTGTAATAGAAACAAAAATGCACAAGGACATGAATGAATGTCAGATACCTCCCCAACTGGTAATTAAATGTAGCTAAATAGAATGTGTGTAAATTGTCCAGCAATGCCATCAATATCTGACATCTATAATATATATTTATGCATTTTACCAAATAAACTGGTCCATGCAACTGAAATAGCCACTATAGAAAAAAGCATGCCAAAATGTGAACTTATCCAAACACTCCAAGTGGAGCAATAACCACGATGAACACAGTTTCCTCCCCTTCACATTCCCTAGCTGCACGGTTACCTTTCAGTGTATCTTCAGCCCTCTGAGCACTAAAAAATGCAAATGAGGTATAAACTCCTTAGAATTGCTAAACACAAAATGTTTAACTTTGTGTAGCAGATGTAAAGATAATGCAGCCACTATATCACTGTTAGGTGCTAATGGCTTGGAACTGTGAATGATTACTCTGACCGAAGCAAAACACAGTAATGCACAGATGCCATTCACTGAAGTTGGTGTGTCAGTGACATTACACTAACAACATATGGAACTAACTGCAGTGAGATTTCAAACAAAATCAACAACCCCATGTGTACACTTCATTGGTATAACAGCACAGTTTCCTGACTTTGCTGAAAAGTGTTGCTGACTGTCACATATTTGTATTACACCTTGAAAGAAATGTGAGAGAATATGCACTAAAGATTGCATGTGTGATAGTAAAGCAGAAATAAGGGAATGATTTCCAGAATACAAAGAGAAGGCAGAGCTGCAGTTTTGCAACATATTCATAAATAATGTGTGATTTCTCATTCCACTAAATAAGACATGTACACATTTATAATCAACTGAGACTATTCATCTGTATGAACTGTTTATAATGAATATTCAAACAAGTAATATATGTTTGCTATTGCCTTTTACACTTACTGTTGCCCATCTGTGCACAAACATGGTTCTCTGCTTAAGGAAATAATTGTAAAATTTAATTTGGTTCAACTTCCTCCGTGCAAACAAGCTCAATGGTGATGCATGACTGTCAGCACTCAGGACAGTACTAAATGTGGAAAAAACACTTGCTGCCTAGCTTTCCACGTGGCATCAGTCGTAAGTGCAGATATTTCATGGTCAGAACACAGGTGAGGCAGTGTTCAAATCCACCTTACCCCACTTTTTAGTAAGGGTGTCCCACTGTAATTTTGAAGAAATCTGTGATTACAAGGTAATACTACATAGCAATAGTTATATTGAGCAGGTTGATTGCCACAGAGTTATCATTACTGCTTTCATACACATACATTTGTAGTTATCATATTATTATGTGTGGAACTGGTTTAGCATGACAATGATGATTCTGACATAATAAAATACAGTTGCATATCTGTAGTGGACACGATAGATTACTGACAATCATCTACACAGCTCCCATAACCCAAGTATAACTGTAAAACAGAATGTATTGTAAGGTATGTATCATAACACCAAACTATATTAATAAAGTCATGCAAGTCTAACCATTTCCAGTCAATTGTAAGATATTAGTCCAGCAACACAGCTGAGAATGCATAAGACAGGACCTTTTAATATCACACACATATAGGAAGAATTGAAGTATAGCACCAGTCTCTTTTTAAACTGTATATCTGTAATGACCATGGCTGGCAAACACTTCTTCTGTAGCAATGAGTAATAACCATCTCTGTGGAAATGTTTGTATTTTTTTTACATAAGTTTGAATCCAACATGGTATAAATTGCTTTTAACAGCATGTAAGTCCCCACAACACATGTCAAATCATCAGATTTATACTTCCAAATTCATGATTTAAAAACCAAGTCATCTAGCATTTCAGTGTTGACCACTGGACAAAGTGTGACCAGGTATAGCAGCACACATACCAAAAATTAATGCCAAATCTCACATCATCATTGCTTGCCATAAACTCCCTTTCTCTTATTTGGCAATGTTTCTCTTCACTTACTGTCACAAAGTGGAAATGTTGTCAGCCTAGCTATCTGGAATTTTGTAAATAATTATATGTCACCTGTGAATATTAATATGATGTATACAGAAGTGTGACAGAGGGAGATACTGCCATCACAGATGTCTGGAATTTTGTAAATGGTTATGTGTCATTTGTGAATATCAACATGATGCATATGCTTGCGTTACACATGTATTAGAATTGTATGTCATATAAGATGGTTTGTACAGATGTGTGCTGAAGAGATATGTTGTAGAGTACTCAGCTTAAATATGCATCCATAGTGTACTCTACTGGAAAAGAGAAGAAATGCATATAAACTATTGTAAAGAAGTGATGTCATGCTGCAAGTATCCCAACAGAAATATTTGAGATATTAATTTAAGAACTCTCTGAGAGAGTTGGTGCATTTTGCATTTTGTCTTTTGGCCTGACAGCATCATCTGGGAAACCCACTCACCACATCTGTCTTGCCTTGCTATGAGTAAGCAAGTACAAGGTACAGTAATTTCTCTTAGATACATTTAGGGATATAGTGAAGTATAGCTTAGATGTTCTCTTTATTTATTTGAGACTGTCCTGCAATGTTGTTTTAAATATTCCTGTGATTTTGAACTCTGAAGTTACTGTGATTATTTACTGAGTATTTTCTTATTATTTTCTTATTTATTATTAAATATAATTAAACCTTTTATTGTAGCTGGTCTAATTAGAGATATTTAAGGTCTTAGAGTACTTGCATATCTATTTGGTGACACTCTGCAGGCCATTCCTAATAACCTTGCTCTTGGTCAAACTGCCGTTTGGATTAATAGTAACATTAGAGAGTAAGATTGGACACCCTTTGCTAAGGGCCTTAAAGTGGCTGATAAGTAGTGGGTGGTGTCAGTCAAAACTACCTTATAGTCTAGGCAGAAGGGGCATAGCTAGGAAACCTGTACCAGCCTTTCCTATGTGTGTATGGGTGTGTATAAATCAAATCTCAAGGAGTGTGTGTGTCAGCTACTTGGGCAGGAACACAAAGCAATAGATGGACAGAGAAGGTGCTGGAGGTCTTGGTTTGGCCACTCAGCTGAGATCTCAACTTTACAGCTGTGCCAGTGGGGAATCTTACTGGGGACCTAGAGAAAGAGGGAAAAACAACCCCAGAATGACTGTGGTGTAAGTTTGCTCTTAAGGGAATTTGAACTTTAATGTGTGTGTACTTGTCATCCTCCCAGTGTGCATGTCCGCCACTGTTGCCAGTGGTGAGGATTGAGGCTCCTTGATTACTGGGCCAGTGCTGGGACATCATACTTTCCATCATACTCATACGGTTGTCATGATTGTATGTCTGCACACTGGTCATAAAACACAATATCACAAATTGGCTGGAAAATATTACAACTGTTGTTGGAAGACCTTTGCAGACATGGCAGGAAATGGGAAGGCATGGTGTCAAGTTCAGGGCACAGAAGTGGGGTGTGGAGGAATCAAAAATATTTATTGCACTCCTTGTGCTACAGCCATAGGCGACTACAGGGGGTCTCACTATAAGGGTGAGTCGTAGAACAACCTAGTCAAAACTGACTCTAGTGTGACTGGCATACCATACACTGGTGAGCAGTGTAGACATCACTACAGTGGCCTAAAGAGGTGCAGGCAGGCATAACTCGACCAGTAGCTGGATGAGTTTAGAACTGCTGATACTCCTCAGTTGTGTAAGCATACAGATCAAGAAACTTTAAATGTTGTGGAATGCTGTAGATAGCCAAGACTGGCATGTGTAATGCCTTCATTTGTCTTCTTTCAATTTCTATTTTATAGCTGCTGAGGAAATCTTGTCAAACAGGGAGACACATGTTGAGAGGTTTAGTGACTCATAGAAACAAGGAGTGTGCATGCAGTACAAATGACCCTGACTGTAATAAATATATTGTGATTCCATAGATCAGTATTAGGTTCAGCATACATAACTGTAACAGCAAGCATGCATGCCATCTGCTGTAGGTCTTGGTAATTGTAGTAGGCAAGTGTAATAGTATATTCAGATTATTGGATTCAAGTGCCACAAGTAACCTATAGACTGACATTCAACAAGTATCATTTCTACATTTGACATGCAGTAATATTGGCTTTAATGCCATACTGTTAAGTTAATCTGTAGTATCTTTTAAAGCATATATGGAATGTCTGCATATTCCAAGGACTACTTGTAACAATTCACAGTCATTTTTTTTTTGATTTTTGAAGATGACTAGCTAGTATATTAATAATAAAAAGATCTTTATTGTAATAAAGCATGAATGTGAAATATCATGGTTCGAATCATCTCTTTCCTTTTTCATCTCTCTCATGTATATGTGTGTGTGCGTGTGTGCGTGTGTGCATGTGTGCGTGTGTGCGTGTGTGTGTGTGTGTGTGTGCATGTGTGTGTGTGTGTGTGTGCGTGTGTGCGTGTGTGTGTGTTACCTGGAAACACACTGTTCTGATGTCATACCTTTCTGGCCACAAACCAAATAGCTTTCAGCACAGGATGGTAGGGCAACCACTCCGGTTCAACCTGCCGACACTCCAACAGCTGCTGCATCAACACCCAGCATCACTGGGATGCAACCTGGCAGTATTGCCTCTACCATCCTGAACTACCTGGCCCATCCACCTCAAGTAACATTGCCTTGGCTATAGGTGCATTGGTATCCTCCAGACGTTTTGGTGGAGGCAGTGATTATATCACCCACCAGGAGTGATAGTGCATGATGTAATAGAAACTGGCCTTGGTGCCCTCATCAGCTGCATCAAGAGGTTGCTCATTAAATAGAAAAGAGATGCCCACATCAAGCAGTCTAACAGGGAACTGAGGAAGGGGACAGGGATGACACTTTTGAGGGTGAGGACTAGATTCTCACTCTTCCCATGTTTGACAGACATGTGCTTCTGATATCAGTTACCTATCCCCAATCATGGTGTCCCACAACAGTTTCTGTTCATCACCATCCCTGTGTCTGTCTTGCTTGTCCTATTTGTCTACACCTGTTTCCTCACCTACCTCACCTACCTGACCCTCATGTTCTTATGTCCCTTACCCAACATTCCTCTCTTTTTGAAATCCAGAAAAGAAAAATGGGCATCTCTCGCACAAAAAAATGTATCCTATACATAGCTCTTCACTTGGCATATGTGTCTTCTCGACACACTTGATGTGGTCTAATTGGTTATACAACATCATTGCATTGCTGTCACTCATTTGTGTTGTGGTGACATTCCAAATTAATCAAATTGTTTCAACAATGTGCATGTTACTGTGTCAAAGAAGTAGAGCTCTATGGCTCTTTCCTAATTCTCTCCAAATTTCTTTATTGTTTCCCTTTTGTACTTCCCTCTTTTTGCCCCCCCCCCCCCTTTCAGCAGTTTCCTATCTTCCCCATTTTCACACTTTTAATCTCGTAAAAAAATAAAATCACACACCACACACATGGCCAGAACTGGCCCATAAAAAGCGTTCACTGTTTGTCCTTTGCTTTTGCTCAGAGTTTGGCATCAGGCTGTAATGCTGAGTTCCGGTGAATGGCTCTTCGTGTCCTACAACAAAACCTGGTGAGCTTTTGGCAGCATCCACACAATTCCAATTGTCTCCACACAATGATGCCTAAACATGCAGTGTTATAGGAACACAGAGCTAAAGCAGAGTAATGGTACTACTTTGAAACAGTTAGTCTGACAGTTCTGAACACTCCTGAATGTGCCAAAGTACAATCTCCTTTATAGACTGTTAATATGAGTCAGGTAACTGAAAATTTATTTTTTGCCCATAGCATCAACGGTTCAATTCCAGATGCATCTCACTTAATTTATTACTGTGATGTTATATAACTATGATATGATTAATCACCCATGCCTTAATATTTGCCCCAGTCATGAGTTCTCATGGAGTTATATTGGATACTGGCCGTAACAAGTTATTTGTACTGACATCCATCACCACAGCTATTACATATTTATCCAACCTTGTTCTGATTTCCATAAGCCTGGTGTCAATCTACTAACCCTCTGCTAGCCCTTCTTTACCCCTATGTCAGTCATGTCATGCTGCACAGTAGCTTAATAGTAAAAGCAGACCAAAATCATGTCCATAAATGTTACATAACAGCAAACATGATGTGTATGTCCATACCTCCTTGTATGCAACCTTTCAGTCCAACCCCTCTTTATGGGTGTGTATCTATTAGAGTGGTTGATGTGCAGGTCATCTCAGGGTGTTTGCATAACGATATGACTCTGCTGATGGATAATACAAACATGTTGCCTTGATTCAATAGGTTATGAGTACTCCTGTAGTGTACAAGGTTTCAAAATTTGCTGTAGGATTCCCTTTGTGTCATGTTCAGATGATGATGGATGAAATGTCATCTAATGTGATGTGGAAACTGTCCTTAAAGTGAAAAAGCATAATGAGCATACTTTTCAAGATAACGGGTCCTACACAAATGGATAACCATATCTGCTGAGTCATAATAATCATTTCAGAATATGCACCACCTATTGTCATTTGTAGAAAGCTGTACATACAATTGACTTGTGATTTATTGTGAGGCCTGCAAACAGCAACTAGTTGTACAAGTGCATTGAGGTAGGCATTATTGATACAATTTAGTGTAGTCATTGACTGTCACATTTGCAGTCCTGATTACATTTATTTAGCTAGTGACATCCTGACACCATTTGCATAAAAGAGAATCAGATGTGTTTGACACTAGCTTACCAGTGCTCTGACCAGGAGCTCACTGCTCTTACATTCTGTACCACAGAAAAAGCTAGATAGGAGGTGTATTTTCCAAACTTAGCACTGTCCAGGCTGTGCCTCACCACTGACCATGTTTGTGCAAAGGAAGGCAAACAAATTAAATCTTACACTTTTTTCATTAATCAGAGACCCATGTTTGCTTGGTGTTTAATATTGTGCAAATCATTTATTTATGTGATAGAACTGCAGGCCACGACATTTCAAACAGAGTACAGCATGCACATCATACTATCTGCCAACAATTTTTCTGATGACATACCTTGCAAGCCTGGCCCATGAATCATTAACAACAAACAGACGTATTTCGCAGTTAACCCCAATCAGGTTAGTTAGTCTATGTCCCTATTTGTGCACAGTTTAGCACTGAGCATCAGTGGACACTGCTACTTCACAAGTCCAAGTTGAATTCCTGAAATTTGAATCACACATGCATTAATATTTTGCCATCATCCTAACAAAACATCTTCTCAGTGGTACAATGTGTATGACATGGTGTTTAGCATGTCTAACTCTGGTTACTGGGCTGTAATCCTCCAATACATGGAAATACATTCATAAATGTAAGAAAAGGCCAGTGACATGCTTCATTGGACACATCATTTATGATATTCATGTATGTCCTGCAACAATGCTTCTCCAAATTATATATCAGGACTTGGACCGTTGTCAAACAGACTCCAGCATTACAGAGCATATCTGCATTGTTACATTTGCCATGGTTTTATAGTGACACTGGACAATGGTCATCAATGATCATATTACACTGAATTATCAATAACATGTATTAATGTGGACATACCTTCATCTGACTATGAAGACACATAACTCCATCATTGCACTACTGCTGTTTCCAAAGTGTGCGTTCGTGTGTGTGTGTGTCATCTACACAACATCCTGAGAAATAGATACATTTCTGTCTCACTCCTGCAATATGTATTCATGATAGCTTATTTCACCTAGGTTGCCAGGTTGAATATATATGTACTTTTGCAAATTGTGATCACACAATCATATCACTAGTCCTGCCTTTCCAAACAATTATCATAAAAGTACATGTAACTTGCTTCACTATCATGATGTCATCCTCTATAAAGTGCACCTGACATCATCAAACTCAGACATCTGCAGTGGCAAGTCTGTTAAATAGTGTGTTCTTTAGCTTGTGTAATAGAGAGGAAGGGGGTTCTAATCATGCAGCAGTCAACTTATGAGTGTATTTGTTTGAGTAGACAGAACAGCATGGGTCCAGGTCCTGCTGCCCTTGCTCAAGTAACATTCAGAATATACTATTACTTGACTCCACAGCAATTTCATACAGCCCTCCCAACATCCTCTTCTCAGCATATGCCCATGGTGTCATCCTCTATAAAGTACAGTCTGATAGTGCTAAAATCAGGCTTCTGTGGCAGCAGCAATGTTAAGTACTGTGTTCTCTAGCTTGTGTAGTTGGATAATTAGGGGTTCTAATCTCACAGCTGTTGATGTGTGTGTGTGTGTGTGTGTGTGTGTGTGTGTGTGTGTGTGTGTGTGTGTGTGTGTGTGTGTGTGTGTGTGTAGTCAGAACAGCATGACTCCAGGTTCCACTGTCCTCACTCAAGTATAAAGTGCACCTGACATTGTCAAACTCTGATGTCTGCAGTGGCATGTGTGTTAAGTATTGTGTTCTTTAGCTTGTGTAACAGAGAGGAAGGAGTTCTAATCATGCAGCAATCAACTTATGAGTGTGTTTGTTTGCGTAGTCAGAACAGCATGAGTCCAAGTCCTGCCACCCTAACTCAAGTAACATTCAAAAGATGCTTTTATACTGTTACATGACTCCACAGAAATGAGCCACATCCACCTCATTTGTCATGTGTTCACATATGGTGAAAGGGCCCTCATCCACACATTTCCACTGTTATACATGTAGGCATATGATGTACAACTGATGTAATGATGTGAAATAGGTAGAGTTGTATGACTGTGTTAACAGTTCCAATGTGTCACATGTGATTCAGTCCAAATGTTTTATTTGCAGGTGATATACAGTATGATATCCAGTTGTAGTAGAGGTACAGCTGCAGTGTGACTGTACTACATCACGGACGTAGAACTACATCACATCAGTATTACTATGAACACATATGGATGTAAATCAGGATTTCATGGCATTATCACATTTTCACTGTTAATGTCAGGGGGTTAGTGATCATATGGCACATGTGCTAATTGCTGACGTAGTTATACAGGGTGATCCAGGTCATATTTGGTAAGGGTATGATATCACAGTGACAGTTTCCTTGCTCATTGACATTAGAATTTGCACTGCTGTAGTTGCTGTGCACATGGGCATAGCTGATGCATTGCCATCAGTCTCACATAGTGCTGTTTGTACTGTGATGTCTACATATGTACTTATTGTAATACTACTGACTTTTCTTGGAAGTGTACACACATTGACATTTCCTATCTTGGGGACATTGTCATATTTACCATACCCTCTTCCTCTCCTGATTTCTATCATTCATGTCTGTGCCAAGGTGACCATTTTGTTACAGGACCTAAACTGGGGCACTTGAGGGCCGCCCCGGGAAACCAGGTCTGCAGTTCCATTCTCCCAGCCCCCATGGGAGTGGAGATAGGGCAGCCATGTCATCTCACACTGGGGTAGGCAGGTTGACCATCTGTCCTTCACCAGGCACTGTGGGGATGCCACTCTGTGAATAGAACCACCTAGGAGGCAAGAGGCCACATGCCAGGAGGCTTGAAGTGATGCACATTAATTGGCGCCTGGCACCATGGGGGTGAGAGACTGAGGTGTGCCTCAAAAAGTGCAGAGATGGGGGACCCAGGGCCATCTCCCCTGTGAATTTTAAAGCCCTAGGTGCAAGGCAAAGTGGAGAACTAGTGTCATGGAAGTCTGGATGAGGGACTGTTTGAGGCTTCATGGCCCAGCAGAGTTCCATGAGGCTGGCAAGATCCCCTGAGAGGCTCCAAGAGCACACATGACACTGCATGATTTGGTAGCAGTTAGGAGATATGTAACCCTGGAAAAGAGCTCTCTCCTGTGTAGAAGTGGAACCCTAGAGGGAGTCAGTACCGATGGAAGTCTGAAAGGGAGAGAGAGGTGGAAAGTGACTGGTACAGGACAGCTCTTGCCTGGGTGAGGGGGTATGGACCCTGCCCCCTCTGAGATGTTAATCTGGAAGGGGGAGAGATGCAGATAGTGGCATGGCTGGGCGAGCTCCAGCCTGGGTGAGAGGGGTCAGGCAGAGCTACCCACAATGAAAGTCCTTAAGAGAGCACTAGGGTGGACAGCAGCGGGGCCTGGAAAGTGCCTGCCTGGGTGAGCAGGGTCAGGCACAGCCCCCTCCCCATGATGGATGTTTTTAAGGGAGCAACTGGCGGACAGTGGTGGGGCCTGGAGAGCTCCTGCCTGGGTGAGTGGGGTCAGGCAGAGCTCCCCATGATGGAAGTCCTTGAGGAAGCACCAGGGTGGACAGCAAAGGGGCCTGGAGAGCTTCTGTAGGGTTGAAGACATCCAACTTCACCTCATAACCGACAGCATCCTTGAAAAGTCTCAAAGTCCCCAGAGCTGCTCTGGATGGGAAAGCAGAGGGACTTTGAAGCCTTCATGAGAGCGTATCTTCCCTTAGTGGCAGAGGGGAGTTCTGGAGGAGTGGACAGTATTGGATAGAAGCTCCCCTGAGAGGGTCCGAGGGCATGAGCGATCCAGCATGATTTGGCAGCCTGAAGGAGACATGCAGGTGGCAAAGTCCCCTGACATGGGGGGGGGGCACAGCTGGGGAAGGTCTTTGCCAGGTCGAAGGGGAGGACTATAGGGTTTGGTCCTGTCAGAAGTCAGTACAGGAGCACAAGCCAGATGGGTCTAGGGCCTGGAGAGCTCCTGCCTTGGTGACTGGGGTCAGGCAGAACCCCCCCCCATGATGAAAGTCCTTGAGGGAGTGACTGACTGATGGCAGCAGGGGCTGGAAGGTTCCTGCCAAGGTGAAACCATCTGACCTTAACTCATACCTAATGATATCCCTAAAAAAATCACAAAGTCCCCAGAGTTGCTTAGGAAGGGAAAGCAGGGGGACTGGCTACCCTGGGAAGTCAAATCACCATTCAGACTGAGCGGTCTAAACTGAGACATTTCTGTGTCCCAAAGGCAATGTCTGGGATTCTGGGACAGAGATTTCCAAACTGGGACTATCCTTGAAAAACTGGGACCATTGGTTACCTTGGTCTGTGCCCATTTTTATCAGCATACTTTCCCTGCCTAGTGTATGTTTCATTGTACTTTACCTTGCTGCCACTCATCCATTATTTCAATCCGCAAATAACTGTTGCAGTGTACATTGCACTCAGTACATCTTTCTTACTGCTCTTAATGTAGTATTTTCTCCTCTGGAGGACATTGTGGCTTTCCATGCAATCTTGCTGAGCAGGTTAGCATGTTTAGCCCAGTAATCAAAACATAAATAAATAAACTAGAACAAAATGTTGTGCAAAGAATTAGCATGTTGCTCAGCAAAAGTAAATAAACAAATACAAATTAAGTACAGCAGCTAGCATGGAATTTGTCACACAAGAAAGATGCAGAAGACATGGATGACCAATGCATATAATCTAGAAGCACACGGACTATGAAGCAATGAAAAGCAGTCTATAAAAAATGGTATTTTAGAGATAAGTATATGGCACAGGTGATGTATCAAAGGCTAATAAATATGCAACAGTACACTGCAGAATGCAAAATGGGAAATACTCAATGCTATGAAAAGTAACATTAGTGGACAGTCTGATGGGTGGGAGTGTTGGATGACAGACATGTTGCAAGACATTGAAGCGGCACTTACATGGAGTGACATATAACATTCCACACCAAAAGAGGGCTGAAAAATAGCCATTTTCAAGACGGCAGGTACATGTGCAGATCTGGAGATCTATATTTGTAGATACAATTTTCCCCTTGATGGTTATAAAAAACATAGATGAGAAAACAAGTAATGAAACCAGAATGTCAGTTGTAACATAAGATGTTTATCCTATACATATTCAACCATACAGATAAATAATCTGTAATTATGTTGCATTTATGATAACTGAAAATAGTTTAGGATGTATACACATATATCCATAAAAAGGATACTATTGTTCAATTAGGTGAGAAAACATCATAAAATGCTTACTACCAAATGAGAATTCAAAACATCACCATTGTTTTGGTGTTTGATATAATTCTTATATAATATATGTGTCCGTACAAATACTATACAACATTCCAATTCAAACGACTCTTAAATTGCCCACAAATCGACTGTACTGGTATGCACACAGCCCAAATCTGTCCAACACAAACCAGTATTACATAAGTAGAACACCATCTGCTTTGGAGTCGTAGCCTTCAAAAAAACAATATGTCCAACACAAACAAGGTTTAACATGCGTTCCCCTTGGCCAGCAGTATTACATCAGTAGAACACCATCCCAAAAACACTCTCAATCTTGGGAAAAGTTCAAATATTCTGGTATACACAAATTCACCATTAATTCCGCCCCTTGGTTAGAATCAGTATATTATTTGTAAACAGTTCTAACATATGTCCCCAAAACAAAATTATAAATCCTCTGGAGAAATATTAAATTATTGATGCCCTTGATACAATAGTGTCCTTGCTGTAAGCATAAAAAATAATGAGAAACAATACCAATGTCCACGTGAAAAAAAGAAAAAGTTCTTGGCGTAACGAATGATTCAGCCTAATAGGCCTGATTCCTCCTTAACAAGCTGTTTTCATGGATATCCAAGTACTCAGTCCTTATCACATAATAAACCTAACAAAAAAACAGTATCGTTGATACCGAATGTACTAAAAATGCTGAGCTACCATCAGGAACCACCAGCGAGGCTCAATGATCGGCTTGCACGGTCAAACCAAGTAGAGCAACCACAAATGACCAGCAAAAGCGATGGTAAACCCAGATAGTAACAAATTCTTTATTAATCAAGATAACATATTGAAAATATGTCAATAAACCAGACCGGTTTCGGCCTCACAGCCTTTGTCAATGGTATACAGAAATAAATTTGTTAAAAAAGAACTGGTACTGGTTATATTTATAGTCCTCCCTGTTAGACCAGAAATCATTGGTATAGCCCAACCTAGTGTTTGGGATGTATAAATGCCCAAAAAAATTTTTTCAGGCAAATGTCATCCTTTTCAGGGGGACAGACAATCAGAACCCAGACCACAACAAGAGTATTTCACTGGACAGGTTTAGTATGACCATTTAGTGGTAGCACATGCATGTAATGCTGCATATAAAAACAAGTGCAGTTTGATTATAATATGCCATATCCAACACATGAACTGTCATCCATGGTTTGGCATAAAGGTGGCATTGCCAGTAAAAGAGATGTCTACAGATGTTACATACCTCGCCTGGATAACTGTATCTAAATGTTGTATCTTTGCCTTTTGTATACATAAAAGCCCATGTTTGCACTTGTTTCCCGCCTTTCCTGTAACTAGTCTCGTCCAGATACAGATTTGCTGTATCCAGGACTGTATGTAAGCTTCTGAGCCCCTCAAGCCTTTCTGTGTTGGAGGGAAGCCTTCTAGCTTATCAATGAGAGTGGTAAGCATTAGGTAGCCTATCTACCACAAGAGGAGTGGATTCTGGCCCAGAAAATGTAGTTTATTGGCTGTTTGGGCAGTCTTTCCATCTCTTTCAACTTTCTGGTTTAAAAGTCTGCATTTGCACTTGTTTCCCACCTTTCCTGTAACTGGTCTAGTGTGGATACAGATTTGCTGTATCCAAGACTGCTTGTAAGCTTCTGAGTGGTGCCAAAGTCTGCTCTTCATTTTTTCCCTTAGATCTGCTAGTTCTCTCCTCTCCTGCACTTTTACTAGCTTATTAGTCTAGCACTTTACCAGACTTCATGTAGCAATTATTGTAGCATATAAAAGTGCTATCAGCACTAAATGTTCTACAAGGAAACAGCTTATTAAAGCTCACCCCTCCAGGCATGCCTAAAGGTTAGTTCCCTGTGCTTTTTCCTATTAACCTGGTGAATTTGGGCATCCAGAGGCAATGTAGCAACTGTCTCATGAATTTGGGCATCCAGAGGCAATGTAGCAACTGCTTCATGTACACCGACAACCCTCTCCTCTTACCTCCCAACACTCAAAACTGTGAGAGATGCACTTATATATCCAAATTGGAAGCCACGCACTCTCCAGCCAAGACCAGAATAGCTGGTCAAGAGGAGAAGGTCAACACTTGCACCACACCACATGGAAAACATCGCCCTCCAGAACACACATCAGCACTGCCTTCACATAAAAACACAAACCACACACCCACTTTCATGGAGGTTCTCAATAAAAATCTACCCAAACAGCAGAGACCTCCAAGGCAGAAATGCACTCGACCACCACATCACAACACTAATCACAAGACACATAACTCTCCTAAACAGTTTGCCACTTAACCAAAGCCCCTAAGGCAAACACACTAGTCATAGGTGACATGATAGTGAGGCACACTGATATCCTACTCACTAGGTTGAATAAGGAGAAAGTAACAGTCAGCTGCTTGTCAGGTGCCAGGATCTGCCACATAATGAACGCACTCAGGTCCCTCAACAACAGGTGCAAATATGACTCAGTCATTGCACATGTGGGTGTGAATGACCTTAGACATACCTCCCTGGACTACATGAAAAGAGACATGGAGGAGCTCTCAGATTATGTAGCACAGGTGGGTATGACCCTAGCCTTGAGCAGCATCCTACCATCACCCAGAATGATACCACAGTACAAGCAGAAAATGATTGATTTCAACAATTGGCTAAGTTTCTGGTGTCACTCTAAGGGTGTCCAGTATCTGTCTGCCTGGGATGACATGATTGATAGACCTCGATGCTTTGCCAGAGACGGCCTGCATCTGTCACCCCTGGGCTTCCAGATACTGGCCAAGGCTCTTGCCACCCCTATAGTGCCTTCTTTAGGTGGTGTTCCAAAGACCAAATTACCACTGAAACAGCTACAAACAAATGCAGTCTGAGGGTCATGCTGCTCAACGCTAGAAGTCTTAATCTCAAAATGCACTCACTCGAAGCACTCCTTAAAATGGAGAACATCGATATTTGTGCTGCAACAGAGACCTGGTTCAAGGCAATGAAAGCACCCCTACACTACCAAGCTATAACTCTTTCCACACCTTTCAGCCACAGAACTTGGACTGAAGCTCCAAAGGTGGTGGTGTTTCCATATTTATAAAGGATGTGCACACCTCCAGACTGGTAGCCCAACATAACACATCAGAGATACTTCAGGAGTAGCTAACACTGGGTAAAACAGAGATTCAGGTCGTAGCCTGCTATAGGTCCCCGACCATATCCCAAGACTCACACTTCACGTTCCTAAGCACCCTGGAGAATATTAGGGTCCAACCTAATACTAGGTGACTTCAAATACCCCTCCATTAACTGGGAAAACTACTCATGTACCAATACACTTGCCCAACATTTCCTGGAGTTCATTAATTCCAATGTCCTGGACCAGCTCGTTCTTACCCCCACTAAAGGTAGTAACATCCTTGACCTGGTTATTACTAACATGGGCGACTATTGCTTTACACCAATAGTCAGCTCCTCTCTGGTTAGATCCGACCACAAACTAATCACCTTGGAAATCCACCCCCCCCCCCCGCAAAGGTAACCACCATGAAAAACTTCTCCAAAGCTAACTTTGGACTCCTAAAAACAGGGGTGGCTAACTTCACGCCAGCCATGCAAATAGAAAATAGTTGCATGACTGCCAAATCATACACCAATGCACTGTATGAACACGTACACAAATGCATGGATCTTGCCATACCCAATAGAACCAAGATGCTCTCCTCCAAAAAAAGGAAGCCAATCTGGTGGTCCCCTGTCATAAACAAACTCTACAACAGAAGGAGAAAAATTATGTGAAATAAGGTGAAGTCCCAAGACTGGAAAAACTCCCTTATCAGCCTCAACAAAAAGTTGAGATCCCTCATCAAATCCTCTAAAGCTAGCTATGAAAACAGAATTGCAGCAAACAGTAAAGACAACTACAAGGCCTTCTATAGTTATATAAAGAACCTCCACAGCAATACCCAGATTTGCTCTGAGCTACTGCACAAATGGCACCTCCTATAATGAGCCAACAGATATTGCAAAAACTAGCTGACAGATTCAGTGCCAACCTTAACCCGCTCCCCCCAAAGGACCAATCATAATACCAGTAGATTGCCAGGCACCCAGTATTACTGCTGCACAGGTTAAAACAGCACTGCCCAAGGCCAAGAATACAGCTTCTATGGGACCTGACAATATCTCTGGCTCTGTTCTATATGAACTACAGAGTGAATTGGCACCTCACCTGTGTGCCCTGTTCAATTACAGCCTCACCTCAGGCTTTGTCCCTACTGAATGGCACACTGCTACAGTCATCCCTTTCTACAAAGGAGGAGTGACTACAGACCCTTGGAACTATTGCCCCATTAGCTGGATGAGTCTGATATGCAAAGCTATGTAATGCATCATCATGGACCTAATAAACAAGGATATAGGGAATCTCCAAACTCTGGATCCCACACAGTTTGGTTTTGGGAAGGGCAGATAATGCCTGCTCAACTTGGTCGACTTCCTTGAGTCAGTCACCAGAACTTTGGATGAAGGCAAGGTGATTCATACAGCCTACCTTGATCTGGCCAAGGCTTTTGATACCACTCCCCACTCAGGAATCATAGAAAAACTCATTAATCTAGGCATCAACCCCTATATCACTAGGTGGGTTGCAAACTGGCTCACAGATAGAACCCACAGTGTAATCAGACTGCTGACTAGTCACGAGTGGAGTTCCACAGGGTTCGGTCCTGGGTCCTCTCCTGTTTGGTATCTACTTCTCTGAAGTCCAGGCCAACATGAAGGGACTCTGGCTGGCAAAGTTCCCAGATGATTGCAAGTTGGGAGCTATTAACTCCCCAAGTGATGTTGACATCCTACAGAATGGTCTCACTGAGACTAACAACTGGTGTCAGAACCATGGCCTTAATCTCAATGGCAAAAAATGTATCTTTATTCCCTTTGGGAAAAACCCAATTCCCATGAATTGCCACATTGATTGTAGTCCACTGAATGCAGAAAGCGTTATAAGAGATCTGGGAACACAGGTTGACAGCAACCTCTCTTTTGATCACCACATTGCTACTGTGGTCAGAAAGTCCTTCTATGTGGCACATCTCATTACTAAGGGTTTTGCATCCAGGAAGAAAGAGGTTATTGTCTCCCTCTACTCTTCTCTCATTAGGCCAATCATCGAGTACAATGCCCCATTTGGCATGTACCTCACTAGACACCTGCAACAACTGGAGAGGCCATAAAAGTACCTCACAAAGAGGATCCTAGGCCTTAAACACTTGTCCTATATGGACAGACTCAAAAAACTCCAACTATTCTCTGTCTCATATCGCTTTCTTAGAGGAGATCTCTGCTTGACTTACAAAGCTATGTCTGACCCAGCTCTGTTAGAAATGCTATATCTAAAGAAATCTCAATCCCTCTGCACCACACACTCCAGAGACCTCATCCTCATTACCACAATCAACAGAATGTACTGGAGGGACAGGTTCATAACCCAGAGACTGCCCATGCTATGGAATAGACTTCCCATACATGTTAAGCAAAGCACCTTGCTGACCCTCTTCAACAGAAATCTTGATGAATGGATGGGAAATAGAAAATTCACTCTGGGGATAACTCCAGTGGCTCTTCACGACAGAGGCATTGAGAACTAAGGTTGGGTGGCACAATGCCAGGGTAATCCAATGGCTAGGCTTGTAAAGGCCCCAGGTCCATTAACCTAGTACACACCCTTGAACCTATGAACCTATATTCTCTGCCTTGTGATGATTTTTTCCATTATCTTTATTGTTCTGTCATTCAAATGCCTGATACTCCATCAGGAATTCACAGTACATGTATTGTAGTTCATTTTAAGGTATACAGAGGTTACATGCTACAGGTATTCAAAGTCCAGAGTTATTTACATTAGAAAACAAAAACACCATTTCCATACACAGTTTAAAAACTGAGTCGAACAACATTAAACATCCCAGTTTTCATCATTGTAAAAGCATGAAAGGAATAAAAGAACTCCAGTAGCCATTGCACATAGTATTAATACCAAAATACGACAACCTGCCCATTATCCTATAAGAGCTCGCACACCCATGGAGGCCCCTGTCCAAAAATGTGGCTCAGTCCTTTATCCAGGAGGAGACAGTACTTCAGTTATTGCTTTCAGGTGCTGAGATTCCAAGTACCTAGAACCAAATATTCATTGCTAAAAAATTCTTTATATTTTTGCAATCTTTCTATTTATGAGTTAATATGTTTGTAATTTGATCAGCATATACAACATGATCTGTAGAAGCTTGGTGGGCTTTTCCAAGTCTGTAGGTGCAGAATTAAACAAAAAGGTAGTTGTAATCCGTTGTATGTTCCAACCAATACACCCCACCAATCTGGCCCATAAGGAATTCTGTAATAGACAGGTAACTTAAGAACTTCTGCACATGTTACAACAAATGCAGGGTTCCCACTTCATATTCAGCAAGCAACTGTCTCTGTATACTGCCATTGTATTCTCGGAGAGGCAATAAATAAGTTATTAACAAACTTCCAGACACTCCCTTCAAGACACCAACTTCATCTGTGACTTCAGTAGATCCAAGAATGCTACTGACAGTTCTAATGGTAAACTCAAGTTAAGTGCCTGTTAACCCGGATAAAGACCAAATGGATATCCCATGTGCATGCTCTCAATGAAGTTCTTACAAGAACAAATGCAGAGTCCAATGAAGATAACATTATAATTACCAAGCCTATGTGCACAGGTTTTATATGTGGAGCAGCTGAATTCCACAAAGGCATGTCAATGTCATTAGTATCCTACTGAACACTGAAATATTAAAAATTGAAATGCTGACTGTCCACGAGGCAAAGATGAAAAGTCCATCTCTGTCTAAGTTGCCTTATTTTGTTAAAAAAATGACAAGTGCAGAATGTGAAATAATCTACATAATGATTGCTAACAATCAAAGAAACATGCACATCATGAATGTTTGAAAAGTCTCTATAACACAAGCTTTGCTGTTACCTGTTTGACTGATGCACACAACATCAACAGTCAGGTGCCAGAAATGCAAACCATGGAAGAGTTGTTTCACATTGTCATCACACTGATCATGCAAGGTCTTCTACCTCCGCACTGTACAGATGGATTTTATAATTTCAAGTCTGAACATTATCTTCAAGGGACAATGAAATTATACTTATACAATAAAAAAGTGAAGTAAAAGAAAGAGTATACAGTAGAAAACATTGGGAGCAGAAGACTTTGGGATACCAAATCCTTCTTATCTCTTTCATCATTGCTTATCTGTTGTGTGCACACATTTTTATCTGCATCTGGTTATACTGCTTCGTAGATTGTACTTGTATACATCAATGAAATGTGTTAGTAGCAACATCCTTGGGTAAACAGCTGCCAAAGTTCATTCATTCATTTATGTCTGCGTGTATTTTGCACAATGCAGAGTGTCTGGCACAGGCAGCCATGGTGATACAATTTCTGCTGTGTATTACCTACCAAGTGATGCAGTGATAATCCTTTGTATTAATGAACAGCATTTCCTCAAGTCCATTTCAGGTTTTGGTAGACATATGAGTTTAGAATATTTCAGCAGTCATCAGTGGCAAATCTATTATCTTTTAGAACCTTTTCCAATACTTCTACAACAAGCTTCTTTTAAAACTCTACCACTCACAAATACTCATAAATAACAGATATGGACCCACCATATCAGAAAGCATGAAACAGTTCTCAACAGTAGATACATCCAGGTCAAAGGATGTAACATTTCCACTATAATCAGCTCACACCACTCAACTTCTTAGCATAAAGAAATCGGGAAAAAGCCTAAAATAAGGGGGGGGGGCAAAGGCCTAAAAATAGGGAAATAATTTAAATAATGCTCTTATAAATTTAGAAAGTTGCTACAATAACAGGATTTGTGTTAGCATGTACTTTCTGGAGGATATAAAGTCTGAAACTCAAATGTATGCCATCATTTAGTGACTTCACTCCTCAGTGATTTGCCAGAAAACCACAAATTTTATGAGCAACACACCCAAAATACAATGCAGAAATATGGATATTCTGTTAAAATCTGGATACTGAGAGGTATAAATCAGCTTTCATCAGACTAAGCATTGAATATGATGCCCCGGTCAGAATGTAACTATTCAAGCACTTGTCACAACTTGAATGACCACGATGTTTTCTCACTAAAGAGGTCAAGTGATTCTATCAGAAAAAAATATATATCTACAGTTCATCTAAAAGTCTTCTCAGTATCATTCAGGCTACCAACAGGTGACCTCTGCCTTATATATAGTACCTCAACAGATACTATCCTGTCAGACCTATCACACATTTGAAAGTCCACTCAAAGGTTCTCAAGTCTATTTCACAACGTAACTAGAGCATGTTGGAGGGATAGTTATGTATCACAAAGAACACCTCTTCTATGGAGGCATTTTCTACTTCACAGAAAGTAAAGTACTTCCCTTACTTTATTTAAATACAGTTTTGGTAAATGTATGGGAATCTGCAAACTCACTCCCAGTTTTGCACACATGCAGCAAGTAAATGTCTCAGCATATCCTTGTTCTACCCAGCTATGGGTTATTTGCATACAAAATATAAGGGGTGCAATCACTTGTTAAGATCATCAAAGATCAATCAGTAGCCTAGTAAATACCTATGAACCAATAATGATGACAATTCAATATACACACACACACACACACGCACACACACATATGTATATATATATATATATATATATATATATATATATATATATATATATATATATATATATACACACACACACACACACACACACACACACACACACACACACGTGTGTGTGTGTGTGTGTGTGTATGGATCCCTGATGATTTCACTTGTCCCAGTTTCAGCTATCCACTCACTTCCCAAACTTTAAAGTAATGGTGTCAGCAACTAGGCAATTCTAGCACACTGACAACACAATTACTGTTTGTTCATAAAGTAAGGAATTGGATGTTTTCATGGTGGCAATAGCTTTAGGCAGACAATCTTAAAAAAAAGGAAGCCAGCAGCTGAGCTGCCACTAGGTCTACATACAAACCCTTATGCTAAGAAATAAAACATTTACATTTGAATAATAAAATAATTTTCTTGAAATAAATAAACTTAAACAATGCACGAGAGCAGGAAGCAATAAACTTGCAAAAAAGTACAAAAGAAACATGTTTAAAAACTTTTATAGGTTCATAGGTTCATAGGTTTATACTAGGCTATCTGCCCCAAGGCATTTATAAGCCTAGCCCGAATTTTTGTGGCTTACGCCACCCCTTTTATGAAAAAATACTGTACCCATTAGTTTGTTGTGCCTCTGTCCAGCAGTGACACAGAGATGATTCCCGGGGTAAACCTACGATCTCCCATCATATAAAAGAACTCTAACTGCTTATCTGGGCACATCACTACCAATAGCTAAGCATGTAATTTGTTTTCTGTATGCTGCTGATTTGTAAGTTCAGACAGTTGCATAATAACTCAGATGCATTTTTTCATGAGCTCTGTCCAGAGATGCAATCCACTTGTTCACCCTTCAGGAGTAAAGCAACACTAACCGACAGCTGTTTTGTTTCTTTTAAGAGTACAAAGTTTTGTAGTTTCTATTTTGCTTGAATTTGGATGATACTTTCCTGGTTTCCGCAGCCTAATACTTTTATGGAAGATTAGAGTCCAACAAGCTAGTGTCTAAATAAAGTAATGCATTTTTTAAACCGAAACCAATGCAAATGTATACATTTGGTTTCAGTTTCTATCAGCTTTGCTGCATTTCCATTGAAAGCAATCATATGCTCAGTACTATTCACATTTTCTTTGTATCATATGCAAGTTATACATTTTACTTGCAGTAAGACTTACAACCAAGTTTTTAATGAAAAAATATATATATTTACTTTAGCTTCATACCACTTATGTAAATATGCATGCAAATAAACAATATATTTGTTTTTATTACATCACTGTTATACATCCAATATTCCTTGATAAGTAAAGTACCTGAAGAAATTGTCTGTATCTGTTGTGGCTCTGTTTTTGAGGTACTTAAAATGATTTTAATTTTAATTTTGCCATTCAGATAACAGATATTCTCTGTTCATTATATTTCAACCCTTCATCTACTGCTTAGGGCAGATCATTTATACTGGTTAAGATTTAACAAACTATTGATCATAGATATGTTTACATTATGTACTCTCCATACCATCTCATCACTGCAATTAAGCATATATTATGTCTTATAGTGACCGCCCTAAGTTCAAAGTTATGCATAAATTCATAAGTTCATAGGTATCTACTAGGGCAACAATCACAAGAGCATTTTTAAGCCTAGCCATGCATTCCAAATCTCTGACAAGTTCTGGTACGCTTGATAAATGTAAGCAGGGGCTTAGGAGAATAAATATTTACAAGCAGGGGCCTGGGAGATGAACAATTTACAGGTTGCCTGTGTCCATTAGAGACAGAGGTGCCAAGCCAGGGATCCCAAAAGTCCAGCAAAAATGTCACTATTTACTCGCAGTATGTTATTTGTTCTTACTCAGGTAAATGTGTTTCTTTCCCACTTCTTGAACACTACCAGTCCAGATATTTTATCTGCAGAAAGTTACGAAATTAATCCTAAACTAATTTTATTAACATTTTGCTGAATCTCAAGCATCAGCTGAGATATTTCCTGTTTCATGAGATAGTAATGCAATGGCATATTATAGGGAAAGTTTATTGCCACAGGATACTCAGTCACTTCATGACCCCTGATACTGGTTGGGTATAATCTAGTGGTGGGTAGCTGAGGTCCAGTAAACCAAGTGGATGAAGAAAGGAACTGGGAACAGCTGATTGGCAGATATAGGAAGCAAAAAACTCAGGCATTAGTTCACACTGCAATATCCCCACTTAATTCTTGTACCTCCATAGTCAGTACACTTAATTCTAAGAGTCATGCATTCTTAAGGCACGGTGAGACTGCATCTATCCATGGTAATTTTTGAGAAATAGACTGATCTGTTCACAGGCATATGGCTCTTTCTTGCAATTTTTCTGAATGGTTTGTCTGTGTGTTCTTTTTACCCTTTTATTTAGATGCTATTTTGGATATTTTGCATGTACTCAATTGTGGCTCTAAAGTACAGCAAAGCAATCTACTTATGTTGTAAAGACAAGTTTAAGAAAATACCGAATCATGCATGTCTACAGCTGGTGGGGGTTAGCTTTATTGGTCTGAATGTAGCCATAAAGACTTAAAAAGTAAAGGACGTGAAGCTGATACACTGGTATGTCCTTAAGAGGATATTTGCATATATCCCATGGGCCTCCACTACAGGGTGCTTACTATATTACTTAGTGAAGATTCTAGCTTGGCTGGATCTTTCTTGGAGTTTTAATTAATGATTTGTCTGCTTTACCTTTTTACCCTTTGACTTGGATGTTATTAGGATATTTTGCTGGCACCTAATTTCTTATGGACATCAGGCATGGTTGTAAGCACTGCTTCTTTAATATATAGCCAAACAATACACTTATGCTGTACTGGTTAGGTAAAAAAAGGCCAAAATGTGAATGTTAGCATTCTACTGTGACTTGTATGGCAGACCCTGTCATAATAGTCATCTGGAGTTCCACTTTTTTTTTTACAATGCCACATTACGTAGCATGGTACACACTACAAAGATGTTGCTGCCTTCGTCTGTATTACATTGTTGTGCCAATCCTGATGTGTATAGACATTAGAAGCTTTTATTAAGTAATCTGAATATGTGTTTCAGTATGTCTTAAAGTTCTACATGGGATGTGTTACAGGACATTTCCTACATGATCTGGGGGTATGAGGGTCAGCAGCCAGAGCTGTAGGACATACAGTATCTTACATTCCCTGCAACATACAACACACAAGATATTATACATGGCATGCTTCCTTCTTACATGATGCATATGTGTACAGACCTGTCTTTCTAGTGTGTGTGTGCACTTACTAACCACATGACCCTGTGGAAAGTCCCATCACAGGAATTTTTGGTATAGGTCAGATGTGTGCTAAATGTGTGAATCATGTGCACTTCTCGGGTGATACATGGACAAATTACAAATAATGACCTGGGCATTGCATACATCCTTGCAGTTCAGGAATTGGAAGCCATTTCTGTTGATATATCATAGGTCTTCTGGACTAGGTCTGGTCTTAATTGCAACATGAGTGCAATCTATTGCTCAAGGGTGCCAGCTATGCTCTTTTACATATTGTAGTATTATATTGGGGAACTGGTTTTGGATGCCGAAGGCTAACCCATGCAAGATCTCAAGCATATTCCTTGAAGGTTATATATACCTTTGTACCCACAGACATAGATATACAGCTCACTCCCTCAGTTCTGCTTGTGGGAGATGCAGTGTGTCAAGGCCCCTTTCCAGTATTCCTTTCCATTTGGAAATGGTCCACAGTTCCTTGGTCTGTGCACTATTGGTATGTCAGACACTGCCTGTACCTCCTGTGGTGGTACAGAAGGCAACAAAATGTAATGTGAGCACTGCCTCTGAAGGCAGCTCTAAAGACATGCTGGTGTACTTCTACTGATGTTGCTATTGTAAGCACAAATCCAAAGTACTCCATGAATCATGGTATTCAAAATGGGTTAATTCCACCACTCTGTATGCCTGTTTTTTTTACATTTCTATATCCCTCTGCCATTTGGGGGTTCCTTCATTTGTTCAGTCCATGTGGATAATTTATAAGTTTCTCACTTTCATAATGTTCATGCCATCATGCACTCAATAGCATGCACTGCAGTACCACACATTTTTTTTTTGCTTTTGTGCAGTCATGCTGTCTATGTCTATGAATCACCAACATTCCATGTGGTGCTGTTCCTGCCCATGCTAGCCATTGCAGCATAATCTGCCAACTGTCTATGAATCCATGCCTTAGAGTGGAAATGTGCATTATGTGAAAAAGAGCCATGGGGTCTATAAGACGTTTGGCATAGCTGAAATTCAGGATGGATGAGGGCAAAATCATTCACACTGCCTACCTTGACCTGGCCAAGGCATTTGACACAATACCCCACTCGGGCATTGTTGACAAATTCAAGAGGTTAGGTACAAACCCATATGTCACCCAGTGGATAGCCAACTGGCTCACAGACAGGACCCAGGAAGTTTGACTTGAGGAGTCCACCTCTACAAAGAGGCCAGTCACAAGTGGACTTCCTCAGGGATCAGTTCTTAGACTGCTCCTTTTTGGCATTTACTTATCAGAAGTCAAGGCCAATGTCAGTCATCTCTGGTTGACTAAATTTGCAGATGATTGCAAATTAGGAGCTGTTATCGAATCTCACATTGACACAAATGTTTTCCAGGTGGGGCTGACACAGATAAACAACTGGTGTCAGAGTCATGGACTAAAACTAAATGCCAAAAAATGCATAATAGTATCCTTTGGGAAGTCATCCATCCCTGTTAATTATCATATTGACAACACACCCCTTAGAGCTGACCCAGTAGTCAGGGACTAAGGGACACACATAGATAGTAATCTAACATTTGATCATCATGTGTCTACAGTGGTGAGGAAATCACTCTATGTTGTGCAACTTATAAACAAAGGTATGGCATTTAAGTCCAAGGAAGTCATTGTTCCACTGTATTCTGCATTCATCAGACCTATCATTGAGTACAATGCTCCTTTTGATATGTACCTAACCAGGCATATCCAACAATTGGAACGTCCACAGAGATTCCTCACTAAAAGAATACAGGGCATAAGTAATACACCCTATGCAGACTGCCTCAAGGCCCTTTCCCTGTATTCTGTCTCATACAGGCTTTTGAGGGGACATCTATGCCTGGCACACAGGGCATTGTCTGACCCCACTCTGATGGACCTCCTGCATATCTACAAAACAAACAGTACCAGAATTACCCATTCTAAAGACTTAAACCTTGCTTGTGATATAAATAGGACCTGCTGGAGAGACAGGTATGTATCCCAGAGACTACCCAGTCTATGGAACAAACTCCCCATCCATGTGAAGCAGAGTTCTTCCCTAATCCAATTCAAGTGCAACTTGGATAATTGGATGGGAAACCAGAAATTCATCCATGGCTTGGCACCAATGTCTCTGATGCAAACAAGTAACCTGGAAATGGTTCATCCCCCAGGCCCATGCTTACACTTATCAAGAGTAACTCATCAGAGATTTGGGATGCATGGCTAGGCTTAAAAAGGCCGTTGTAGTCGTTAGCCTAGTAAATACCTATGAACCTATAAACCTATTTAAAAGAATGTACATAGTTTAGACACTACAAGACTGGAAAGAGTTGAGACAGTGAAGTCTGAAAATCAGTCAGAAAAAGTGTAGGTCAGAATGATATTTGTGTTGAAATCCTACAACAAAACACACACACTGATAAGGGTGTGAGGAATAAAGATACAAAGCTATGATCTGAAAGTGAAAAATGATGAGGAAGTGGTTAACACATAGCAGATATATGGAGTAACAGGAAGAATCATTGGAAGTGTCCACTGATTAATATGGAGTAACAGGAAGAATCATTGGAAGAGTCCACTGATTAATATGGAGTAACAGGAAGAATCATTGGAAGAGTCCACTGATTAATATGGAGTAACAGGAAGAATCATTGGAAGAGTCCACTGATTAATATGGAGTAACAGGAAGAATCATTGGAAGAGTCCACTGATTAATATAGAGTAACAGGAAGAATCATTGGAAGAGTCCATTGATTAATTTCCAATTACAAATGCAAAAGAAAAAGAAAAAAACAAAATCCGATATGTGTGCTACCGAATCAATGTGCTGACACTGAAATTCTGTTACTATTAGTGGTTGGCCTGAGTAAAAATCATTTATAGGGAAAGGCAGTCAATATTATTTTTTTTTACTGAAGAAATAAGTTATGCCCAAGGTGCAAATTTAGAAGTCAACAAACTAATATTTCTAATCAGCTTAAGCAAATAACTGCTTATAAGTATATATAAGTCACATCAGGGGAAAACAGAAGCAAAGAAAAAAAACAACACGTAATGTACTGCCCGGGAACGTCAACTCAGAACAAATATAAAGAATTTTGCTATACAAGTGCAATGTCTTAGGCAGCAGTTCAAAGCAAGAAACAACTACACAATAGATGAGGTCCATACGGAATAGAGCACAGATTTTATTTTAAAGAAGCTACATATCTTTTGTGTCAGTAATATCATCCCTAGTACCCTGAAATAATAAAAATGATGGACACAAAAAAATGCAGTTGTGCAAGTGCATTAAAATCTATATTCTCAAATCATGGGAACCCCAGTGTTGCTGTATCTGATAACTCCCACAATGCAAAAGAAAATTCTAGAAATTCAGAAGATTTCTGTGCAAGTCAGAATTCAGACAGATAGTATGTAGTTCAAACTAACACACTTTAAAGGAAAGAGCTGTTGACAAACCTATGAGGACTGCTGCCTTGCAATTTTTGGAATACAGTAATACTTTGCTGAAGCAAATCACTCTCTCAGCAGTTTAATTATTACTACTAGGGAGAAGGCTGGA